>NC_089589.1:142045478-142345478 GCF_019320115.1 Miscanthus floridulus | reverse complement strand
AACTGGGAAATTTTGGTTTCCAGTAGTAAAAGTATTAAAAAAAGAAAAAACATGCATAGTTAAATTTTATGATGATCTAATAATGGCCGAGAATAAATAGAGTATAAAAACAAAAGAATATGGAATGTTAGATTTTATGATAATCCAACGTCCGAGAATAAAAAAAGTATCGATATCAAATACGACTAAATATGCTCGGCAGTCCACCGAGGGGGATACCCACGATGATAGATTGATCGGAGAGGTGCGCGTGAATAGGAGCAAGATGGTGACAGAGACATAAGATTAGACAGGTTCAGGTCGTCAGCTCGACGTAATACCCTAATCCTGTGTTCTGCCAGTTTGTATTGGCTATCATATGAGATTGAATGTGTTCTGAGGGGGTCCCCTACCCACCTTATATAGCCCTGGTAGGGTTACATGCCGATCAGGTCTAAGTTCAATCGGGTAACAGATAATCTTTACATGTAATCTTACATTCGGCCATATCCTAATAGATCCTATGCTATCTTCAGGATGTCGCCGAGGTGCCTTGAGGCGTACACCGAGCAATGCCGTGTGCCACAAGCCTTCGTCTTGTGGGCTGAACCGTCCCTGCTAGGGCGGCCCATGTCCATCGCCGTGGGTACCCGGGGTCAGACCCCGCACACCTAAAATTATGAGATTAATCGAAAAAAGAAAAGAATATGCAGTGTTGGATATTACAAGGATCAAAGGGCCGAGAACAAATACACTAATCTTATCAAATACAACGCCTAGAAATTATTAAGAGATTAATTGGAAAAAAAGAAAAGAATATGAATCTTCGAATTTTATGATGATCTAATGGCTAATAATAAGTAGAGTATTCATGTCAAATACAAAGCCTAGAAATTACGAAGATTAATCAGAAAAAGAAAGAAATCTTATGCATTGTTGGATTTTACGATGATTTAACCGCCGAGAACAAATAGAGTATTTGTGTCAAATACAAGGCCCAAAAATTATGACATTAATCAAGGAAAAAAGAATATGTACCACTAGACTTTGTGATGATCTATATTAAATACAAGGCCTATATATTATGAGATTTATGAGGAAAAAAAGGAAAAAGCAATGTTGGATTTCACGATGATCTAATAGTCAAGAATAAATAGAGTATCTGTGTCAAATACAATTAATAAATAACTCAATTCAATTGATATCTAATATGGCAAGAAAAATATTATAATCTAATTAAGATACAAATGAATTAAGACAGTACACATGGGCGCAAATCAAAGCTTCTGTTGACGGCAACTCGATTGCATGCAATTAGATGATGCCAACGAACAAATTCCAACAAAACCGGTTATCTGGTCAAAATTAGAAGAAAAAAATTACTAAGAATAGTGAAGAATTTTTTAGGACTACTCATCACAACCTTGGGTGTGTAACCTACTCATCACAAGTCCACAACCTTGGGTGTGTAACCTAACTCGTCACGCATCGAAGATGCCACTTTGGACCGTGGCCACATGGGTGTGTTGGTCACTTTTGCTTGTTCCATATTCCTGATAGATAGCCTCAGTGGCGTGGACGTACGGTGACTGCTCACGGAGTATATATGCGCTGTCGTTGTTCTCCATACTGTGTGAGCCTGTGAGGGCACCCAAGCCTACTAGTAACAGGCAGCAACGTACTACGTACGTGAGTATAAATAAACCATGCATTCCACGTTTTGATTCCGTGGAATGATTTTACAGGACAAAGTACTTTCGTTCCACGCCCACCGCATCTCCTTTCTTTCCAAAGCGACGACAAAGCTGGACACTGACGGTGCCTCGGGCCCTCGGCTCGCACGGAGCCACTCCACTTTATTCCCTGTCCAACTCCAAGTCTCTAAACAGGCTAGTAGTTTGGTCTCTATTTATCAGAAAAAATAGAAACAAGAACAATTTGGTCTCCCACTGATCCAAACCTGATCCTTCTCTTTCAGTGGAAGTAACAGTACATGTACAAGTCACATCGTTAGTGCCATTGGCGATTGAAAAGTTCGTTAGATTTTTTTCCTGACATAATCTATTTATCAATCAGTAACGAGATGGCTATGATGAAGAAGTAAATCTCAAGATTTGCCGATTTATTTTATATTCATTTACACAGACGAGTTGAGTATGTGTATGCGCCTGGCACCACCTCTTCGCATGTTAGGTGGTGTTTGGTTCCAAGAACAGGGATGGTTCCAGGATATCCCACCTTGTCCAGCGTTTGGTCCATAACTGGAGAGAATATTCCTTGGAGATCGAGGGCAACCTCGTCTACCAAAATTGAATGGATTTGTTTGTCCCACTTGGGACACGACTTCTTGCGCGCGTATGGCAAAGCATGGGCCACGCTGGAGTGAAGAAGAAGAGGGCAACATAGTAGAGAGGGCTGCCATGTGGGCGTGCTCTGCGGCCGGCCCGTGCGGTCAAGCTCCACCTCGATCCCGCTGCGTGCGGCCATGTGGGCGAGCTCCGTCGCCGGCCTCGCCACGTGCGGCCGTCGGGCGAGCTCCCCAGTTGGCCCGTGCAGACAAGATCTGCCCCGACCTCGCCGTGTGCAGGCATGCTCCGCCGTTGGTCGCGTCTAGGTGAGGCCTGTCCCCGACCCTGTCACGTGACGCCGTGCTCTACTGCTGGCCCCGCCGCGTGCGGCCGTCGGGAAAGCTCTGGCCCCAGCATGTGGGGGTGCGGCCGTTTGGGCGACCCGATCTACGTGCCTAGGAAAGGGAGCTGACCAGATGCGGGAGGGAGTAGAAAGGGAAAAAAAAGACTGACACATGGGCCCTACATGTCCGTGTCTGATACTACTTTGGGTGTCTCCAAACAAAATAGAAATTGGAACAAACTCGACCTCCCTCAACCAAACACCAAAATGGGATCGTCTCATCTCTGAAAATTGAGATTATGGGCCTGTCTCATCTCTAGGTGTCTCCCAACCAAGTGCAGCCTTAGCCATACCGATCGAACCATTGGCGTCTCCAACTGTTCCATGGAGGAGTATACAGTACTATGCCTGTGTGACTATGCGAAACTGCGAGTGCACCGTAGCGCAGGGTAACACACGTATAGCGTGCACAGGGAGAAGCGGGGGGCCTAGTGACATGCATTGAACCACTGAATTGCTGTAAGGTGGGACGTTGGGCACAAAACAATCCTTGAATTTGTGCAGTAAGAGCAAGTATAATAATAGGCTGTGAGTGGATTGAACGTTGAGGTGGGGGAAAAAGAAGCAGAGAGAGAAAGGAAGCGTGCTGTAAATTTACAATTAGCTTATACACAAGAACTAAAAACTTTGTGATAGAAAAAAAACATGTATTAATAATGAAGAACTAACTGCCACATGAGTGGCCGAAAGCAAATTTTTCCCGTCGGTGCAAACGACTCCTCTCGGTTGCACCGCTCCGTCACGGACGCCTTAACTTTCCCCTGCGTTTCTACTGTACCGAGGGGAAAAGGTGCTGACACCGACAGGGACGCCCAGAGCCAAGAGTCTGCAGCTGAGCGCGCGCTCCAATCGCTGGCGTGGCCCATGTATCAGAGATAGAAGCGTGAAAAAAGAGCGTGCAGTGGACAGAGAAGAGTAGTGCGCGAGGGGAATTTTTTTTCCCACCCTTATCCTCTCACGCTGCCCCCAACCAGTCATCTCGCATCCCCGCCGCCCATGCACTTGCTCGCATAAGGGCAGCGACCCGCCCAAGCGGGCGCATCCGCCGGCGCCGCCGCCGCACCACCCAGCCGCGTCCGCCCGCCGCCACCGCACCCAGCCGCGTCCACCGCCGCCATCTCACCCCCACCCGCATCCGCCGCCGCTGCGTCCTCCCAACCTGCGCGCAGCAGCCACCGCCGACCCCACTCGCTAGATTTGCGGTCGCGGTGCCGAGACGAAGGCGCAGGCACAGCAATGGTGCACTAGCCATCGGTGGTGCAGCAGCCATGGTGAGAAATCTCTCTCTCTCTCTCTCTCTCTCTCTCTCTATGCCAACCTCTTCCGCTCAGATCTACTCTGTCTCTCTCCTTCAATTAGCAGAGGACTCATCACTTCGTCGCTGGGAATCGGGTGCGGTGGCCACGGCGACAGGATTTCTCCACGAAGAGCGACCGGCGAGGCTGCAATCCCCAACAACCTAACCCCCCGGGTGAGCTCTAGTCCAATGGCACTACAGCCGTTTCTGTGATTCTAGCATACTCAATCTATTGTTCAAATCTCTAGTGGTACTATGGATATTCATATCTTGGAAGGATGTGCTTCTTCGTGATTAGGATCTAGGAATGGCTATATATGTATTTGTGAGTAAATTCAGATAAGCTAGAGATTCTGCAATTCAGATAAATCATGTTTGCAATGCTATGCTAGATATCAGGTTAACATGAATGTAGAAAAATAATTGTGTGTATGTGGTTCTTTAATTGTTTGGAACTATGTATGTGCATTGTCTGGGAAAAAAGATAGGAGTGGTTGAGAATGTATTTGATTATGTTTCTCTTTTTCCCTATTCTTCGGAGGCTTTCTTTTATTTTTTTTTTAAATCTGCAGATACTATGGCCATGTTGTATGCCACTATGGCACACCCATTTTCTACTCCATCTTTGAATTAAAGCACTCTCTTTACAATTGTTTCTGCAGATGCATGGCTTTGAGGCGCCATGGGCCGGTGAGTTCTCTATGAGCTACATCCCAGCACAGGCGAGTTTGCTGCCCCCACTGTAACATAACTATAGTTGATTATTACTGCTTACTTTCAGTTTTGGAGGCAAGCTAAACAAATGATGTACTGAATGATTTCCTAGTCTTAATTTGGCTTTGAAAAGCATATTTGGATCTGAATGCCATATACAGTGACTTTGCTACCGTCACCTGTTAGGCTGTTATCACTAATAATCCATAAGTGCATGAATTTAGCCACCAAAACATTTTTTTTGTCATCTCTGTGTTCTTAGAATTTTTTTATGTATAGTATTCATTTATTGTTCCATATCTGTAGTATTCCTTAGAGATTGCATCTATTTACAATTTGCACTTGTTTCTGTCCTATGAATAATAAGAAGCTATCCATTTGCACTAGTATTCCTTAGAGATTGTAAAGAATACTTGAGTGTTCTACTCTTATGCTAAAGGTGTCTGCTGCACAGTGAAATGTGTCTTTAGTGAACGAACATATTACGCTTTGAATATATCCACAAAATGTAATCCTAAGGTGCTGCAACGATGCAAGATTTCTAGTTTACTTGATAGTTATATTTGTAAAGATTATTTTTGTAACTTCAGTACTTTTATTTTCACCATGTGGCTAAACCGCTTTCAGTATTGAGAAATAACTTGAGTGTGTGTCTATATATATATATATATATATATATATATATATATATATATATATATATATATATATATATATATATATATATATATATATATATATATATATATATACACACACACACACACACACACTAAGTTTGGTGCCATTTATAGTGTTTGCACAAGTATCCACTACTGGAGACGGCCTCTTTGCCGAGAGCCTGAGGCCCTCGGCAAAGGCCCATTAACCCTCGGCAAAGGCTTTGCCGAGGGCGGCCCTCGGCAAAGAGCTCTCGGGGAATTTTGAGTCGGCGAAGAAGGTCTTTGCCGAGGGCCCTTTATCGGGCACTCGGCAAAGCCTTTGCCGAGGGCTGGAGCGGCACTCGGCAAAGAAAAGCAGCCGTCACGGCGTCGGCGCCTAGGACGGAGTCTTTGCCGAGGGCCGTCTCCGGGGGCCCACGGCAAAGAATTATTCTTTTTTTTTTGAAAAATCTCTGCCGAGGGCCTCCAACCATGGCCCTCGGCAAAGAAATGTTGCAGAATTTTTTCAAAAAATCTTTGCCGAGGGCAATGGGACGGCCCTCGGCAAAGAATTATTCTTTTTTTTTGAAAAAAGTCTTTGCCGAGGGCCTTCAACCATGGCCCTCGGCAAAGAAATGTTCCAGAATATTTGCAATGAATCTTTGCCGAGGGCAATGGGACGGCCCTCGGCAAAGGACCCTTCTTTGCCGAGGGCCTTGGTCATTGCCCTCGGCAAAGAGGCAGAAATTTAAATTTTTTGTTTGTTTTTTGCATTCCATCGACACAAGCATTTCATATATATACATATATATATATCAACCATCACATATATATATCACACAGAACCCATTTTCTCATAATATATCACAACCATAATTGTGAACCATAAATCACAATATATTACAACGACAAGTCACATGTTCATCATCATTTACATGTTTATTACGACAAGTTCATGAAATCCAAGCACAAGTCAGAACCATAAACCACAAATATTACAATAAAGTCCAACCACATCACCTAGCACTAGTCCTCATCAAGGTAGCCTATGAGACGGTGGTGAATGAAAGGCGGGATCACCCGGTAACGCACTACCGGGATGATTGGAACCCGCTGACGGAGGCTGCACAAAGGAGCAGAAATTACATGTGTGAGTAATCCGAGAAAACAGTTTTAGAACTTAGAGATTGCATCTAGTAAAGTAATCTAGTGATCGACGTGCTAATCAAGACGCTGCATTCTCCGGAGCTGCGGTGCTGCACTGGCTCTCCTGTCCTGTGTCAGGTGGTCGCCGACACGCCGTAGAGAGCCCGGGCAGGTGCCCAGGGTCGCCGGGCCCTGGGTCCTATGCAGATTACCATGGAAGCATGAAACTGTAGCTTTTACCTTTCCTCAAAAACTGCAGCTTATACCAGTTGCTGGTTGTTTTTCGTTGAAGTGGGACCCTGAACATTGCATGACAGAAGTGTAGTCATGACGCATACCAACTGAAAATGAAAGGGAATTTTCTCTAATGTCATTCGTTAAAACTTGTATCTTTCATATGTCACTAAAAAACTCAAATCTTATCGATGCCACTACATATAAATTTCAATCTCTTTCACGCCATTACTGATCATATTCTGATAGTCTTGGCCAATAGACATCGAAAAAGCCAAATTACCCTTCTTCTCAGGACACAAATTTAGTTGTTTTCTTTTATGCTATCTTTTGTGGCTAAACAACTTAATCGAAAACTCAAATGTATCATTTCGAAAATTTAAAAGTATAAAAGCTATGATGTCCGATACCAGAAAAAGCTATGATGTAGTTATTTTTTGAAATAAAAAAAAGAGTTAAAGGACTGAATATGTGCTTTTTGCAGTGGTCAATATTTGTAGTAAATGTGAATAAAACAATAACAGCTCAAGCAACAGTATTCTACCAAGTAAATACAGCTAAAACTTGCTAGTATGGAAGGTAGCTCAGCTTACAGAATTTTGGAGGACTGTCTCTGTTCTCCTTGAGTCAATTGATGTCCTGTGCCAGAGGCGTAGTAGTCGTACAACAGCTTCAGCAGATTCTCCTTAGCAAGCTAGTTACATTTGCGATCAGATCCATCTGTGGTGTCTAAAAAAGGGCGTACCCAGTGCAGAGAGCTCCCGCTCTGTGCGGGGTCTGGGGAAGGGTGGGCCTGGTGCAAGCGGTAGAGTCTTACCGCCTGTGACCGGAATGTCCTGGGTTCGAGTCGCGGTCTCCTCGCATTGCACAGGCGAGGGTAAGGCTAATTTTCAGTTATTTCCTAGTTCATCAAACAGTAAACCGGTTTTTCTATATGTCAATAGCATGTATTCACTACAGGAAAACGCCTCTTTGCCGACTGCTTGCCCCGGTCGGCAAAGGCATAAACCCAGTCGGCAAAGGCTTTGCCGACCGCAAAGCCACGTGGCAGTCGGCAAAGAGCAGTCGGCAAAGCCTGGGTTGGCAAAGGCGGATTTGCCGACTGCCACGTGGCACACAGTCGGCAAAGCCTTTGCCAACTGCCACGCCAGCAGTCGGCATAGCCACGTGGCGCCGTCAGCCCTGACGGCAGGCTTTGCCGACTGCTGGTTCCTCGGCAGTCGGCAAAGAATTTTTTTTTTCAAAAATTGTTTGCCGACTGGCCGCCAGCTCGGCAGTCGGCAAAGAAAGAAAATATTTTTTTTTGAAATGTTCTTTGCTGACTGCTTTCGGAGTTGCAGTCGGCAAAGGTATTGCAGTCGGCAAAGACTCTGTCCTGGGGTTTTTTTGCCCAGCTTTGCCGACTGTAAACAGTCGGCAAAGCTGGAATTTTTTTTTTGCTTTTGTTTTCTGTTTTCTCGCATCAAAACCCTGCAAAATCACAAATTATAATCCAATTTCACCAGAAGCACCGGTAGCACCATTTATATCACAATTTCATCACATTTGTCGCCAACATCACCACATATATCACAATAACGCACAACATCACATATATCTCACATATATGTCACAATAACAACCACACAAGTGCATTACAACCATCACATGAAGTCCAACACGTCGAACACCACAAGTCGACGTCCATCACACGAAGTTCAACATAACAAGTCTAGGTCCATAACGAAGAAAAGAAATACATGACAACAACTTCGACGATACGGTGGATACATGATAACAGAATCGACAAGTACCTAGCTCGTCGCGCCGTCCCCGGTCTCGTCGTCCGCTCCGCCCCCAGGGTTTGCCCACGGAAACCCCCTTGGACTAAACTGAGGCACCTGCGCGTACTGCCACCCTCCGCGCACCGGCGGCCACGAGTACGTCGGAGGAGGGCCACGCGGAGGTGGATACGGTGGATAGGGTGCAGGTGGTGGATACGACATCATCTGATGGCCGGGACCTCCAGGAGACGGGTTCGAACCCGCCGACTGTACCTGCACAAGTTAAACGCCAAGTGATGTCATTAGTATCTGCAGCATGGACGCACAAGTTAAAGCAAGAGTCAATATACTCACCGGGGTCCCTCCAGGAGCGACAGGAGCAGGCACAGGAAAAAACTCTGGAGGAGGAGGCGGTGGAGCGAACATTGGAAGAGGAGGCGGTGTAGACGCCCCGGGCGTCTGCATGGACTACATGTGGCGGAAAGAGGGGTCATACCGCAGGTGCCGGTGAAGAAAGGCTAGCGGGGCAGTGCCGAGTCGTGCTCCTCCAGCTAGCCTCCAATGGGAGCCCTCCTGAAAAAGAAAAACAATTAGTGAGAACGAAAAATTTCGGCAACACCTCCCCTGTACGGGAAGGTTACCAAACCTGCAAGAAAAGACGGCACGATGGCCGACAAACACATATACATGTCAGGCACGATGGCCGACAACCACAAATGTATTTCCAATCCATGCAGAAGAATATAAGCAGGTATTAACAAAGTAAACTACTACTACTAGTAGTACTACTACCCTCGTCGTCACGGACGGCGTCACCGGCGCGTGGAGCAGAGGCGCGCGCGAGGACGGCGAGGCGGGGACGGCGCGGCGAGGCGAGGACGGCGCGGCGAGGCGAGGACTGCGAGGCGAGGACGGCGCGGCGAGGCGAGGACGGCGAGGCGAGGACGGCGCGGCGAGGACGGCGACGCAGGGCCGGCGGACGGCGAACGGCGCGCGGACGGCGGACGACGGACGGAGCGGGGCACGCCGGATTGGGGCGGGGCAGCGACGGCGCCGGGGCGGGTCGGGGCGAGGCCGCGGCCGCTGCGGGGCCGACGCCGGAGCTGCACGCGGCGGGCGCCTGCAGTGGGCCGGATCGGGGCGGGGCAGCGCGGTGATGGCCGGCAGGGCGGCCGGGCGCCGGGAGGGGCCCAGCGCGGGGGGGCCGCGCGGGGGGGGGGGGTGGTACGCCCGCGGGGGTGCCCGCGCGGGGGGGGGAGCGCGGCGGTTGGAGGGGTGGCCCCCGGGGATGCCGCCAGCCGGGGAGGGACCTCGCGTGGGGGGGTGGCACCGCCTGGAGGGCCGCCCGCCGGGGGAGGGTCGCCCGCCGCCGGGAAGGCGCGCGCGACCGGGGGAGGAGGAGGAGGGGATCTGCCCCGGCGCGGAGAGAGGGAGGGGAGGGGCGCGGGGGAGGGGAGGGCGCGGGGGGGATGCGCCGACGGCGGCCGAGCGACGGCGTCGACTCGGGGGCGGCCTGGGTGGTGGCGGCGTGGCGACGAAGGTTATGGGGCAGGGCTGGTGCGTGATTTTGGGGAGGGGAGGGCCGGGTCCCGCAGCGGATAAGGCGACGTTTTTCTTTTTTTTTTATTTTTTTCCCTTTGCCGACTGCCAGCATGTGACGCAGTCGGCAAAGGTCTATTTTTTTTTCAAAAAATTATTTTTTTTAATTGTTTTAAAAAATACTTTGCCGACTGCTCTGCTCCCTGGCAGTCGGCAAAGGTTATTTTTGATTTTTTTCTCAGAAATTCTTTGCCGACTGCCATCCTCCCTGGAGTTATCACATGTGGAGATGTCCAGGTTTTAGCCACCCGACGTCGCCACTTGCTCGAAACTTTCTCAAATTTTTACCACAGCCTCCGCATGCGATGACAAGACACGTCGTCAAGTTTCGTCATTTTCGGACTCCGTTTCGATTTTATAAAATTTAAAAACACTTTTCACGCGCGTGGCTCGGCGTGTTCCGACACCAACACGGTCGAAATTTCACGCGAGGCCCCGCACACGCCCTCAACATGCTCCAAACATCATGAATATCATTTTCTGAATCGCCGGATTCCATTATTTCATGTACCTGCAGTTCAAATCTGGAGCTGCCGGAAAAAATCAAAGAAACAGAAAAAATCTACGGAATATAGCAAAATAAATCAAAATGATCCCAAACTTGGAATATATCATGTACTTACTGTATCAAGGCAACACAAAAAACTGGGATCGAAAATCAAAAAAAATAAAAATTCTTTGCCGACTGCCAGGGAGGATAGCAGTTGGCAAAGCCTGCGCCTTTGCCGACTGTTGACGGAGTGGCAGTCGGCAAAGGTGACGGTGTGGATGGCGTCAACCATGGCCTGCCTTTGCCGACTGCAATTCTTTGCCAACTGCCTGGCAGTCGGCAAAGCCAGGCAGTCGGCAAATCCTGCTTTGCCGACTGCAGGAAATTCCAGTTGGCAAAGGGACCTCTTTGCCGAGTGTCGAAAAAAAACAGTTGGCAAAGAAAATTGCAGTCGGCAAAGAGCCAGTTTCCTGTAGTGATCCTCAATTCCAATTTCCATCAACAGACTGATATATGTTGAGACGGCCGGATATTTTGGAACAGGTAAATCAAGAAAGATTAAAAAACACACAGATACAAGTAGTGAGAAAAAAACTGCAGAATGGTTCAAGAAACCAGAATATTTGGTGATAGCGTTATTTTGAGGCATTACGCATGAATAAACATTGTAAGGAAACACATCAATCGAAGTGATTACGACTACGCCAAGACGGAAAATGATAGCCCTTGTACAGGATTGCTGGTAAGAAGACGCACACATGGGCAGGAACCAGGCAAGCTGAGTCCAAGGAAATGATATTTAACTTTTTTACAAGAGGATCAGCAGGAGCACTCACAGGGCACGACTGGTCAAGGCTACATGATAGTGGTGGACGGGAGTGAGGGATGGTGGAGCTGATTGCAATATTGATGGCCCATGGCTGTGAGGGACCGAGGCGGTGGTGGCAGACCAGAGCAGCGGCGTCTGTTCAGGAAGGCGGATAATGGTCGAGATAATTTTTGGATCAAGAGCTACATTCTTGGCTCTCATTTCATATATCAATTTGAGAACCTTGTTTATCTGGCCTTCAGCACTATAGCCTTTGATCAGTGAATCAAATACAGCAACATCAGGCACAAAGCCACTTGCAGTCATCTGTTTAAGCACCCTCTCAGCTTCTTCTAGGTCTCCTAATTTTGCATACATGTTGATTAGCATTGAATATGTCCCAGACCCTCAACAAGCATATCCTTAATCAACTGTTTAACCATTTTCGTATCCCCTGATTTGCAAGCGGCATGGATCATTGTGCTATATGCGACAGCATCGAGCCCGCAGTTCTTATCCATTTCATTGAACAGAACCATAGCTTGCTCCATCATTCCCTGTTGACACATAGCTGCAAGCAAAGGAATATAGTGAAATAGCTCGGCTTTTATCCCATGTTGCCTCATTGTACGCAAGAACATTTCCGCGCGGTCAACTTCCCACATCTTGCTGAAGCCATTTATCAATATGCTATAGGTGAATGAATCAGGTTCCAATCCAGAACTAGCCAGCTCATCCATTAAGTTCATAGCCATCTTAACCTTGTGAACCCTAAGGAATCCACCAATCAGATAATTGAAAGTCACCAAGTTACACATACACCCCCTCTCGGCCATCATCTCACGAACTTTGACTGCTTGTCTCATCCGACCGATCTTACATAGTCCATGTATAATTGAGTTGAAAGTCACCACATCAGGCTCAACTACAGTATCTCCCTGAATCATCTCCTCAAGCAAACCCATTGCCTCATCCATCTCAAGCACACCAGAAAGCCCTGCGATCAGGGTATTGTATGTCACAACATCCGGTGCCACACCCTTGTCATCCATCTCCTTCCTCAATGCAAGCGCCTCCCTTACCGATCCTTCCTTGCACAGGGAATTGATGAGCACATTGTATGTCACTACATTTGGCTCCAGCCCCCGCTGCACCATCATGTCCTTCACCTTTGCAGCCTTACCCGTCCTTCCCTCTTTACACAAGTCATCGATTAAACCAGTGAACATGATCACATCCGGTTCGATCCCCTGGCGGGACATTTCTTCAAACACCTTGCCTACATCCCGCCACCTGCCGGACCTGCAGTACCCACGTAGCAAGCAGCTGTACACGACCACGTTGGGCTGAACACCACTCCCGCACATCTCAGCCAGCAGCTCCAACGCCGCGTCGAGCTCTGCGGCGTCGCAGAGCCCACGGACGAGCATGCCGTACGTGACGACGTCGGCGCAGACGCGCTGGCCTGCATGGACCGGAGCAACGCGACGGCCTCCCCCGTGCGGCGTGACGCGCAGAGCCCCCGCATGACCGTGGTGTCGGACACGGCGTTGGGGTGGGTGTCCGGGTGCGCCTCCTGCGACATGTTGGCGAGGAGGGAGAGCGCCTGGTGCAGGTGGTCGCCACCGCCCACGCGCTGGCGGCAGAGCGCGGCGAGGACGGTGTTGTAGGAGATGGCGTCGCGAACGTCCGGGAGCGCGGAGAGAAGGGAGCGGGCCTCCGGGACGGGCGCCCCATGGAGGCGGCGGTTGAGGAGCGCCGCGGCGTCCGCGCGGCCCCGGCGGAAAAGCACGGCGAGGAACGGTGCCGCGGGGCGGGGCGGCTTCGGGGACGAGGAGGGCGATGGGGTCGGCAGGTGGGCGGGCGAGGCGGAGGCGGTGTCCAGCGCCCAAACGAGACGGGGCTCCAGGCGCTTCCTCATGGCGGGGCGCGGGGCGGCGGCGGGGCGAGCAGCGGCGGCGGCGCGCAGCAGCGGCGTATGAAATGTGGGCGGGGAATTTGGGCCAGGCCGCTGGCCGATTTAGGGTTGGGCCCTTTGCCGAGGACCCAGATCCAGGGCCCTCGACAAAGATTTTTTTTTTTTAAATTTTCTTTGCCGAGGGCCATTGGCCAGGCCCTCGACAAAGATCCCCTTTGCTGAGGGCCAGGCTAGGCCCTCGGTAATTTTTTTTTGTTTTTTGAACCCAGTTTTTTTTGTGGTGCTATAATACATTATTTAAAACTCAATTTTAAAATTTGGGCTAATTTTGATTTTTTTATATATTTCCCTAATTTATTTCTTTTCGTTGATTTTTTTTAATATTTCAAATTTGAATTGCAGGTGGATGGAATAATGCAATTTAGTGATTCAAACAATATTATTCATGGTATTTGGTGTATGTTGAGTCCCTATCCACGAACTCGCATCAAATTTCGGGCATCTTCTTCACGTAACATGACGAGGAACTTGTCGGAAAAGTGTTTTTAAATTATAAAATCCATACGAAGTCCGAAAATCACGAAACTT
Source organism: Miscanthus floridulus (assembly GCF_019320115.1). Classification (NCBI taxonomy): domain Eukaryota; kingdom Viridiplantae; phylum Streptophyta; class Magnoliopsida; order Poales; family Poaceae; genus Miscanthus; species Miscanthus floridulus. The sequence continues at coordinate 142,331,610 of NC_089589.1, read as the reverse complement.
GTCGAGGTGTCATGTTATCGTATGTGTAGGCTGTGGTAAAAAATTTAGAAGGTTTCGAGCAAGTTGTGACGTCGGATGCCTAATACCCAGACATCTCCACATGCGATCACATGTGGAGATGTCTGGGTATTAAGCATTCGACGTAACAACTTGCTCGAAACCTTCTCAATTTTTTACCACAGCCTACACATGTGATAACATGACATCTCGCCAAGTTTCGTGATTTTTGGACTTCGTATGGATTTTATATAATTTTAAAACACTTTTCCGACAAGTCAGTCGTCATGTTACGTGAAGAAGATGCGCGAAATTTGATGCGAGTTCGTAGATAGGGACTCAACATGCACCAATTAACATGAATAACATTTTTCGAAATACTACATTGCAATATTCCACGCACCTACAGTTCAAATTTGACATATTCGAAAAAAAATCAAAGAATCGAAATAAATTAAGGAAATATAAAAAAAGTCAAAATTGGCCTAAATTTTAAAATTGAGTTCAAAACAATGTATTGTAGCACCACAAAAAAATTAGGCTAAAAAAACCAAAAAAAAAATCTTTGCCGAGGGCCTAGCCTAGCCCTCGGCAAAGGGCTTCTTTGCCGAGGGCCTCGCCTCGGGCCCTCGGCAAAGACGATTTATAAAAAAAATTTGGCCGAAAAACTGGTTCCAAAAAAAAATCTTTGCCGAGGGCCTGGTCTAGGGCCCTCGGCAAAGACTTTTTTTAAAAAAAAAATTACCGAAAAACTGGTTTCACAGGAAAAAAACCTTTGCCGAGGGCCTAACGGGTGGCCCTCGGCAAAGCTTGACGGGAATGGCCGCCGTGACCCAACGGGCCTAATTTGCCGAGGGCATCTTTGCCGAGGGCCGCGGCCCTCGGCAAAGATTTGATTTACCGTGGGCCTGTCTTTGCCGAGGGCTGGACCCTCGGCAAAGGCCTCTTTGCCGAGGGCTGTTCTTTGCCGAGGGCTCCTGTGGCTGACCCTCGGCAAAGAGTGTCTTTGCCGAGTGCCCGAGATTTGGCCCTCGGCAAAGCACGCGTTTCCAGTAGTGATCAGATTGCCTATACGATGATTGGTGCCATTTGCATGAATTAGCAGCAGCTTAGACTGCATATTCTTATTCTTTTTGCTGTCCAGACAATTGCCTATACTATGATTGGTGCCATTTGCATGAATTAGCAGCAGCTTAGACTGCATATTCTTATTCTTTTTGCTGTCCAGACAATATTTTGAATCTGAACATTTTGATTCTAAAGATAGGTTCTAGTGTACTATCTTGTTGAAGTTTTCTAAACTACAGTTAGATAGTAAGGAGCTTACTATTATGCATACAGGAAACAGTGCCAATTATCTTGAACCGATGGCTTTATTGGTTTTGTTTATCCATGATACACATGAACACTGGCTAGGGATACTAGCTGTATAATTAGTAAAGTTTCATGCTTGGTTCAGTTTTAACATAACTAATCATTCAAATACATGCTGACAGAATGCTTGGTTCCTTTCACCATATAGATATAAGAGAATCCTTTTCTTGCAGGTGAAAAGGATCAAACTGCTTCTGCAGGACAAGACACTTTTCAGCTAGTTTAGGTAAAAAATATTCATGCCTACTTTACCTTTCCTCACTTAATAGAAGCATGCATATGCCTACAGTTGATTATTTTCACATGTTTCAGGTTATCGACCATATATGGACTGTTTTAGTTCTTTACAGAAGCAAATTTTGCTACTTCTATAGAATGTGGGAAAGGGGAAGCATTGTCTTTACTTATATTAGCTTGAGCTCCAACTCTCAACCTCAGATTTGTACTGAATGCCATATAGAGCGACTTTGCTGCAAATTTGGATCTGAATTCCATATACAGTGACTTTGCTACCATCACCTATCTCCGTAGGTTCCCTTCTTCCCTGTCTTTTAATATTGACCGAATGATTTCCATGTTTTATTTGGCTTCTTTGAAAATCATTTTTTGGATCTGAAGATAATTGTCACTTACGGCTGAAGGAAGTGTAAGAATTTTTTTTAGGAGTGTGATCAGATTGCCAAAACAATGAATTTGGAGATTACTGTAATGTTCATTTATTCTGTACAACATAAATGAACCCCAATATAGTATCAGGTTGCTTTGTTCTTTGACTGATGGTTTATTTGGTGAACTGAAGTAAATAATCAGATTTGCTTTAGTTACAATATTCCTGGTTTTATAGATATAGCAGGTTAGATCTTGCTTTCTCAGCTTTATTGTCATCTTGTGTGGCCATCCCTGCTTGTAGTGCTCTCTATGGTCACTTTTTTAATTCAGAGACGTTGGACAAGCAATCAACTATATTGTTTTACTGTATATTTAACAAGATTTCTCATGAATCGTTATATTTTTCTTGTTTTGGTTGTAGGATATGGAGATGAATGGATGTGTAGCAGCTACTGTGTATTGTTGTCTAAGGGCTTGTAGGAAGTAATTACTAAACTTCTATCTATTTCCTATATGTTAGTTGCATGAACTATAGCACTATAACTTGGGTCTGCCTTATTTTGCGAGGCCTTTAGAATGTAGCTTAGATTTATTGACCATTGAACAATCTAATGTATGAACAACTTGGATGATGATTATATGTACGACACTTGAGTGTAACATTTGATGCTGGTTGGTGTGTGGTTAAAAGGATCGGCTTTGATTTCAATAGTTCAATGAGATTTTATATACATTAGAATGAAGTTTCCCTGACGGTCATGCACTGACAGAGGAAGACTGGACCTTTTTTGACGGTATGTAACTGAAAGGAAAAGTTTAAACCTTCCCTGACGGTACTGTAAGCGACAGGGAAACTTTGAACCTTCCCTGATGGCGTCGTACCAACAGGAAATATTTTCCCTGACAGAGAAGAAAAACCCGACAGGGGAAATCTCTCCTGACGGTAACTGCCGTCAGGAAATGGTCCCTGGCGGTTTTCCGTCAGGGAAGGTAGACTTTTCCTGCAGTTCATTCCTGACGGCTAATCCCTGACGGTAACCGTCAGTAATAGGCTTCCCTTGATGGTTTGGGCCACTTTCCGTGACGGTTCTGGCCGTCAGTAAAAAAGTTGCCTGGGGTAGTCAGTGAGATGAAAGATGGTGTATAAAGATTCTGCGTTATTATTATCATCTAATAACCTTGCTCTAAAGGGGAACAGACAGTTGTGGTCATGGCAGAGTCACAGCCACCGACGACCTTGGCTTGGCTCTTGAGTCTTGAGCCACCGACGTCCCTCAAGTCAGTTACTCCGATCTAGTATGTTGTTCGTTGTTGGCATCACACTGAACACGAAATCGATCGAGAGCGTTGCAGCCCACGATCCCAATCAAGAAGGAAATGATACCGGTGGAACTTTTTTCGTGGCCCTTATCTCTGGCCTCCTCGGGCATGCGCCTCAGGCCCTGCGTGAATCAAACTGGAGTTCTATATACACACATGGTAATGCAGGTGCAGATACTGGCTGGCGTAAAAACGATGATCTGCTCAAAGGCGGGTAGAACCTGGCGCACTTGGTACATGCATCTATGTGTGATGACTGATGAGCACCTGGGCGCACTCGTGCAAACACGAGACACACACCCAGATAGACCGGTGCAAAAGCAAGAAGCTGGTGCTGAGGGGCCACGTACTCTGTACGTGTGAGCGAGACTTGCGAAAGTTTGCCGCCGTAGATGCCTGTGCTAGTGTGGACACGGAATTACAATAATTAAAGCATTTGTGGCCTCTGAACGAATATGATTCCTGCGGTCCTGCCATTCAGCTTTGCCACATATCCCTCCTTTGAGTGGAAGGCCAAACGGTATCCACTAATCTGCCAATAAGACCGATCACACCAATAATAGGATCGAGACATTGCTAATGTCTTTTTGCAAAAGTTTTATATTTTCCAGATATAGACGCTTATATATATTCACTATGAACACTTAATTTTTTTTTGAGGTAATCGGGGGGCACCTTTTCATTGCATTAGAGCTGAAGAACCACTGCAGATCAATTACAAGAGTAGCACAATACCGAGGTGGTAGCCATTACATTCAGTCTAGGCTTACATTATGGAACAACTAAATTACACCAAAGCTCAACTACTGAGCGTTCTGCAACCGGGAACCGGTGCGACCACAGATGAGCTGCATCTCTGAAGTTTGTAGCAAGTCGGCTGGTAGATGGTGGCAGACTGTTGAAGACTACGTCATTGCGGTGTTTCCACAGCATCCATTTCTAGTTGTGGATTTGTATAGGTGGCTGCATCTAGAGTTACCTCTAAGTATCAATTTGTAGTAGCCGCCTCCGAAAATACGTGCTATATATGACCTCTGAGGAACGTTTTTACGAACCAGATTTCGCAGATTCCTCACGAACACATAGATATGAGTTTTGGAGGAAAAATTGAGAAAACCTCGGTCCGGAGATGGATTTTTCAATTTGCGTTGGTTTTGATCTTTTGGGAATACCTTCACAACTTCCCTAGAAGCATCCCTGCAAAATTTGGGATCAATCAGAATTCGCTTGAATCGAATTTGCCGGTTGTAGAGGAAGTTTTGGGCTGTTGTGGACCGTAGAACCAGGCAGGCCGGTTTTGCTAGGCACCGTCGCGTTTTGGTGCCCCTTTGCTGCGTCTTTCGCTGTTTTTCTTCCACGTCTTTCCCGCTGTGTTCTCTAGTCAGTCTTGAGTACATGTGGTCACCAGTTGACCTGTGTCGACTCGTGTCATAAGATTTGAAGTTTGTGAGAGCTTCAGGGTTGTGTTGGGATAGAGACCAAGTTTCTCGCTAGAGCGGAGAAATTTCTAATTGGCTCCCATTCATCCTCCTCTGGTCACTCGCCTATTCGGTCCTTGAGAGAGTGATCTATAACAAACACAACAGTGCTATTGTTCAGGTATATATAAACATATATGGAGCAGCCAGGGCAAACAAGCTACCTACTAGCCCATCGGTTAAGCCATTCATTCTGATCAGTGCCATGGCCTGGGCTGCAAGCAGCGCGCAGCTTCTGTTCCTCTTCCTCCTCGTTTCCACTTGCTTTCTCCCAACCTTATCCCAGCAAACTAACAATAGCTCTGTAGCAGTACACTCGCCACTTCCGCAGTTCTCCTTCAGCTTCAACTTTACCAATCCATCCAATTACGACCAATCAACAGACATCCTGCTCGAGGGCGATGCGAAGGTGAATGGCAAACTAATCGACCTCACCTGCGACTCGTTCGAGCAGAGCAGCGATTCTTGCACGGGGCGGATGTCGTACAGGCACCCGGTGCCGTTGTACGACGACACTACCCTGGCGAGCTTCAGCACAAGCTTCACCTTCCAGATCCTATTCAACAAAAGTTTGGCGAGCATGCCCCCCGGCGACGGCATAGCGTTCTTCCTCACCGGTTTCCCGTCAAGCATGCCGCCACGCTCAGAAGGGCAGAATCTCGGCCTCATGAGCAACGACGCCGCGCCCTACGGTCCACAACAGTTCGTCGCCGTCGAGTTCGACACCTTCTACCAAAACTTCGACATCCCAGATCCTAAATACTACCACATAGGCATCGACATCAACTCCGTCCACTCAAAGAACACCACAATGTTGCCCTCTCCCCTGGAGCTGGAAGGCAACATGACGGCGACAGTCAAATTTGATAACATCACCCAGATACTAGTTGCCTCCCTTAAGGTTGGTTCCCATCCCGAACCAATTGTGGTCACTTCTCAGCTGCCAGATCTAAGGACGTTGCTTCCGCGGGAAGTGGCAGTGGGGTTTTCGGCGTCCACCGGCGCAGTCGCTGAGCTCCATCAGATATTGGCATGGTCCTTCAACTCCACTCTTGTTCCGACGATCCCACGTAAAGGTATGTGCAGTGCACTGCTTGTGTATCACAGATTTCTCATTATTCTTTGTTCACTGGCGTTTTTTTTTATTACAACCCACACACTCCATACTCACACCACACGCACACATATGCGTGCGCATCCGTACACATGTAAAGAAGAGATTGAGAGGCTCTCTAGCCTAAGCGCAATACCATCGAACGCGCATGCGTGTGTATCCTAATTTTTCTAGAAAAAAAATCCAGAAAAAAGTACAACACCAGAGTTTGAATCTTGGTGGGTACCTTCCCACTTGACAACCCTATTAGCAGAGCACAGGCCCCTTCACTTCTTCACAGGCGTTCTTGACACAAGCAGAAAATACCGTGTTTTTTTGTCTTTTATTAGTCATACTATGTCCTTCACAGGTCACTCGCTATATCATGCTCCATCTACTACAAATGAAAGCGTAGTTTAGTTTTGTCTTAAATCAAACTACTTTAATTTTAAGCCAAATTATTCTAGATGTTGGTGAAATTGCTTATAAATAAATTTGATATTGCTTAAAAACATGTTCAATGAAATTAATTTGATATTCTAAATGTTGGTGAAATTGCTTATAAATAAAACTGCTTCGATTTGAATACTTAGAATAACAACCAAGTGAACTACAATTTGAACAGATTAAGATTTTTTTTAGTGTTCTTTTCTTTTTTACAGAAAAAGTAGCTGGGGCTATTGGTTTTCTCCATACTTTTTTCTTGAGCGACAACGTATGTAATAGTGAATTTCAGATATTTCCTAATGCTAAAAGAAGGAAACTAATAACAAATAATCCCCAACCATATTTTCCAACAAAACACCAAAGAAAGCTTCGACCACTTACAAACTTGTTGACACTTTTAAAGGAACGCGTTCAATCATCAGTCTAGAATGATCTATACCAACTGTATACCAGAATTCAATATTACAAAGTACTCCTATGTCTTATAAAAAATCTATATGTTAAAGTACATTGTAGGTGACTTTTTATGTACGGAAAATATGTGCATCTTAGATGCAAACATGCAAACAATTTAAAAAAAACATGGTTTGGTTATACAATTTTTTTGAATCTTGGTATATCCACACTGCCACTCCAAGAGCTAGATAAATAATGCAAGAGCAACTCCAAAAACAAGATAAACAAAGTCTCTATTTAGATTTTTAGCAAAATAGTTTTCTCCAATATTTTGGTAAAACAACCCCATAATAAAACTATATAGAAAGTTACTGTCTTAAAACTACCCTTAACTCATAGCTTTCTGTATATATATATATTGTATGAAGCACATATATCTGCCCCGTCTCATCGATTTTTAGTTTCTCTAGCAGGTTTATACACTACCACAAATCCAGATTTGCCTTGAATACCCAAAACCGCCAAGAAAAGAGCTTAAACCGCTAAGGAAATGGTTCTTGGCCACAAACCGTCAAACAAATTCACTAGATAGAAGATAAGGGACATTAATTTCCTTGGGGGTTTTGGCACTCAAAGGATGATTTTCTTGGAGGCTGGCCACCAAGAAAATTAGGACCATACTTAATTCGCCAAAGGGCCAAGAAAATGTTACAGCCGCCAAGTAAATTAATTTCCTTGAGGGCCAACAACACCTCAAAAAAATTATCTAGACTGCCAAGTTAATAGTTGTTTTCTTGGCTGCCGTTAACCTCCAAGGAAATTGTGATTCCTTGGCTGCCATTGACTTCCAAGGTAATTGTGATTTCCTTGGAGGCTAGCCCTCAAGTAAAGCTTACTGCCAACAAAAAAAATTCTTGCCATAATAATTTCAAGATTCTAATCACTAAAATCAGGCACACGATGACATGCATATAGATCATTATTATGGATCCCAACCATGATATTGATTCAATGTGTCAATATGAATTTTACAAACTTACATTCAATTACATATAAATTATGCACCAAAATGAAAAACTGATCAAGCAATACAACATTATCTGGGTCAAAATATCACTACTTTGGGATTTCAAATAGGCTCCTTAATGCTACTTTGTTCCTTCCTCATTCCCTTTGAGCTCCGCCGAAGGAGCTCACCACTGACCTTCAAGCGCCGCTTGAGGGGCTTGCCCCTGACCCGCAAGCGCCGCCGGAAGGGCTCACCCTTGACCTGCACGCGCCGCCGGAAGGGCTCGCCCCAGACTAACACGCACCACTAGAGGGGCATGCCCCTGCAAACTCGCATTGTTTGGACAGGTGGTGGCATCGTCGGGACTTGGAAGATGAAGGATTTGGAACCGAGAGAGGAGTGGCCGGGGTTGGCGGCATCTGAGAGGTGGTTGAGGGAGTCAAGGGCTCACAACTAGGGTTTTGTAATTGCCTGGCATATCTCAGTCGTCCAAGGTTGATCCAATGGGACGAGCGAAACATGCTTTAAGATGGGCTGAGGTGGGCTGCATCCATGATACGGGCTTCATTTTTAGGTTGAATATTGTGAGATTGTTGTTTTGTCTAGTTTTAAAATAAGTAGGAAATCCTTCTAAAGTAACATGAAAAATGTAATATACTATATATAAAGTTATTGTGGAAGAGTTTTAAAACTTTTTGAATAGATTTTATATTTTCTATAGTTTAAATGAATTTCAGTGTGTTTATTCAAAGTAACTCTAAATTGAATTGTCTGTACCTCTAAAAATATTCAAAAAATCATAAAAATATCTTTTGGCTCATAAATTTCACTTTAGCCCATATCTTGGAGTTAGACAAAAAAGCACGTGTTGTTTGATATGATGTGTAGTTCAAGTTGATGTTACTTTCTAGAACCACGTAGAAAATCACTTAAACCTTAGAAAATAGCAAATCACTTTGAAAATTAATGAAAGTCCTAGATAACACGAATTAGGTGTCTAGTTCTTGTCAAAATTATGTTGGGACACATAGGAATCATGTAGACCACAATTATTATAATTTGTATTTTAGAAACATGTCAAGTACTTACAAGCATTTCATTGGGTGCCAATCTCAAAAAAATTTGATAACCCCAAGAAAATAATAATTTACTTGACGGTTTAGAATAGCACCCAAAGAAATAGGTATTTTCCTTGACGGTTAAGAATAACACTCAAGAAAAAAGTAGTTTCCTTGACTATTTACAATTACACTCAAGGAAATGAGTAATTTCTTTGGAGGTGCTTAGAAACCGGAAACACCTATATTCCTTGGTGGTTTACTTCAACCTCCAAAGAATATATGATTCCTTGAAAGTTCAGTACACCGCCAAGAAAACTGCACTTTTCTTGGCGGTTTGATTTTGGCACTCAATAAAATCCTTGGCCCTCAAGGTAATTCGAGATTCTGGTAGTGATACATTTTTGTGTGAGCAGTAAATTGGTTCCACTACCCAGTGACCGGTGTTGTCTTCTCCCATCCTATCTTCTACCTATAGATGATAAAAAAAGGTGGCACGACACTAGCACGACACTGGCACTATTAGTCACAGTGTCTTATTCATGCCACGCCATGCCGACATCTCGATCTAGGCACGGCACTACGACATCTTATCTATGTCGTGCTGACACTATGGGCATGGTGGCACTATGTGCCCGTGCTGGCCCGAGGCTGCACCTCTTGCCAAGTCACCATTGCCGGTTGCCACGACGCCCATGCATTGGGCTGCATGGGCCGTGACACGCAGCCTCCGCTTGTGGAGCCGTCGTCGCCCGCTCATTGAATTGGAGCCGCGTAGACTCTGTCGCGCGTGCTCCATGGGGTCGCCCACATCGGTAGGGGCCACGACGACTCCACCTTGTGTGGGAAAAAGAGAAAGACCGAGAAGAGGAGAGAGAGACAAATTAGAGTTTTTGATGTTTATATATGGCACTTTATGTGAATCCAACGGCTCTCGGTTAATTGAGAACATCCAACAGCGGGGACATATCGCCATATCGGGCCAGCATAGTGCCGGCCCATTAACCCTCTCGGTGAACGTGGGATTCCTTTTAATTCTATTATATTAATATAATAGATAGATAATAGATATATGTACACATAATGACAGGTCACGACAACAAGACAACTATATTGATTATTATTGGAGGACTGGTGTTATTGGTGGTCGTGGTGTGGCTTATCCTGTCTTGCTGGAAGTGGATAAACAGACACCGTGGCATTGAGAAGCAAGGGAAGCAGGGGCCTACTCGGTTCAAGTATCAGGATTTGGCAGCCGCGACAGACAATTTCTGCGAAGAGAGGAAACTCGGACAAGGTTTCTTTGGGGTAGTCTATAGAGGATACTTGAAGAAATTGGGATGTGATGTAGCGGTAAAGGAAATCCTGAATAAATCAAATGTTGTGCCAGGACCAAACAACGACAGCCATTTTTATGCCGAACTCAACGCTATCACTTCTGTAAAGCACAAGAATCTCGTCAAACTCGTTGGTTGGTGCAGGGGAAGCAGCTGCAACTTTGTTGAGTTCATGTGCTGGTGCTGGAAGAACAAAACCAATAATAGGCTCTTCCTTGTCTATGAATTGGTACCCAAGGGAAACCTTCACGACAACCTACACAAGGAGGAAACACTACCATGGGAAACAAGGTCAATAAGACGTACATTCCCTCGCATATATATGTACTTTACTTCAATTGAATATCTCTTATTATTACAACTTTTAAGGTTTATTACATACCTCGCTCTGTGTTTCTATCTATAATCAGGTACAAGATAGTGAAGGATATCGCATATGCCCTTCTTTATCTCCACCATGAGTGTGATCCCTTCATCTTGCACAGAGATATCAAGCCAAGCAACATACTTCTTGATGACAACTTCAATGCTAAGCTTGCTGACTTCGGCCTATCGAGGATCGTTGATAATTCTGACAGTTCAAGGATCCTCACTATCCCTGTAGGAACCGAGGCTTACCTAGATCCACAGTGTAAGAAGCCCGTCGGGATGGTTGAGTTCAGCCGTAGCTCCGACGTCTACAGCTTTGGCATCCTCCTGCTCGAGATCGCCTGCGGCGAGCAAGGCGGTATGCTTATTAGGGAAAAAGTCTGGCAGCTGTACATCAACAGGTCTCTCCTGCGGGCCGCTGATGACAGGTTAAAGGGCGAGTTCAGTATAAGCGAAATGGAGACTGTGCTCATCCTAGGGCTCTGGTGCTCCTACCTTGATAATAACAAGCGGCCTAGCATGGAGCAAGTAATGGCCGTCCTGGAACATGGCAAGCAACTGCCAGATCTCAACTCATTGGACACTACTTCTGTTTCGGCACAAATGGAAACGTACATCGACCCGCAGGCACCTACCTCTGCTGCCAGCTCCTCCTACGAGCAAATGCATGAATGATGAACCTTTATATCTTTGGTCTTGGTGTTACTTGGTCGTGCTGTCGTGCATTGGCGTATGCGTGGTAAACTGGTAATAATGGCGACGACTGGCTTCAGCGTCTATATATGGCTCTGCTACTAATAGCGCATCTATGTATATTGCTTTTACCATATAGAAAACATGAATCAAGCATGCTGCCCTGCATACATCAAGTCTTGGTTACATGTGTATATGCTTTTGTTTGATGATGGCTTTGTGTATTGACTTTTTAGTTTTTACAGAGACCGGAACTCTATTTACTAATAAAGATTGAGGATTTGTTAGTTTTAAAAAGTTATGTGTTAGATTTGAATGGATATCCAATTTGCTCAAAGACCAGTGTGAACGCGAAAGATATGTGTTAGATTTGAATGTCCAGCAGCATTCCTGATAGCAATATTTTGGGCTTTGAACAACTTGGACGCACCCGCCACACCCTGCTTGCCGTCGATTCTGATTTCAATTTGCTTGAGGCACATGAACTGGTCAATGCTGATAGAAAAGCCATGTGTTTCTTATAAAATCGAGAATGCAAACTGCTCGTATCTCTCGGTATCGTTGAATTCTCCTGCACAAGGAGACCACCATATCCCCAGCTCTGTCAGTTCAGAAAGGTTGCCAAGTCCCTCCATGGCAACTGTTCTGCTCTGAAAAATGTCAAGCCGTGCCAAATGAGAAAGCTCCGCAACCTTCCCGATCCACTCCTGCAACCTCATCTTATCACAAAGCAGATGTTTCAGCCTCTGAAGAGTGAAGATACACGACGCTCGCAGGAAGCTCTTGTTCTGACGGACCACGAAGATTTAGCGTTGCCAGGTGCTGTAGCTGGCAAATCTGGTGAAGGAGTTGGCTTATGGCCGTGTCCCTCATGCTCAAGCACCTTAGATGAATGTCCCTCCGCAATCTCCACGACATGTCGGTTCTCCAAGTCGTCGCAGCCCTCCAAGTCCAGTATCCTCAGAAAGATGAAATCCCCGAAGGAAAGTTTCGGCAGAGCACCGCCAAAGATAAACAGTGAGCGGGTATGAGATATGTCCATTGATTCCGGGACGCCAACATCTTTCTCAGCATTTCTAACAGATAGCCGCCGAATCCGAGTTAATTCGCCGCCCGACTCGGACGCGTGCTTTCCATTGTCCAACAAGGTGGCAAAATTCTTCTCTCGAGTTAATATGCGTCTGACGAGGCCATGGATCGTATAAACCTCTGGTTTACCTTCATAATACCCATGACCGCGACATGCCGGCTGGACCATGTTTCTGCTGACGAGATCATCAAAGTAGCTCTGCCCTGCTTCCTCCAGTGTCATCTCACCATGTTCTTCAGAGACAAACCTTTCAGCGATCCAGCTGCTCACCGTACGGTCACGGCTGATGGGGCGATCCGCCGGAAACACACTACTCAGGTACACCAAGCAGGTCTTCAGGTAGTGGGGAAGAGCATAGTAACCCAGGAGACAGATCTCTTCCGTCCCGCTGCTGCTGCTGGTGCTTAGACCAACGCAGCTGCAGATGCCTTCCCATACAGGCCTCGTGCGCGGCTTGTTCGCCAGTAAGCCCGACATGACGGTGATGGCCAGCGGCGAGCCATGGCATTGCCTCAGGACTTGGTCGGCGACCTGTGCCAGTTCCGGAGGGCACCTGTCCTCTGAACCGAAGACTCTCCTGTGGAACAGCAGCCTCGCGTAGTCCCCCGTGAGGCTGGACATGTAGTAGAAACGGGTGACCGGAAATATTCCGAACCGAACCGCATCGTTTTCTTGTCCGACTTTACCGTTTTTGCTTTCGCATTTGAGATGTTTCGTATTTCAAATGTAAAAGTAGAAAACGGTTTACACATTTTTCGACCGTTTCCTACTTTTCTACTTTTAATTTGAAATATTCCGAATTCAAAATTCGGTTTAAACCGAATTTGGCCAACTGCACAGGTCATATAGCCCAATTACAGGCTACTCATCACGCACCTGCGTTCTTTCTACTGGTGGCTAGCTGTCCTCTCTTATAGACGGCGTCCAGCCTCATCTCTCTTATTATGTATTTGGTCGTGCACTTGTTTAATGATATGCACTTAAACTAGATCATGCACTTGTTAGTTGTGAACTTGTTATGTATTTGGTCGTGCACTTGTTTAATGCTATGCACTGTGGGTCGGTATTTCGTATTGAATTTTCGCATACCGACCGTGTTCGCCATAATTACGCTCGAATTGGTTCGTTTCCGAAATTCTAGATATTCCGTAATTTCGTGCTCGTTTTCGTGTCCGGCTTGTCCGCTTTCACTTTCGCTTTCGTATTTCAAATGTAAAAGTAGAAAACGGTTGATGAGTTTTTCGACCGAGTTAGACCGTTTTCATCCTTATGAGGATCCTGCTGCCCAACCTGTTCCACGGAAAACAGAGATTCCAGCCGTCTACTAGACACATGTCGTCCAGGACAATTAGATACCTGTTGCAAATTTCAGTGTGGATGATGTGTCAGCAAACACCATTATTGTGCATTCTTTCATGACAAGAGAATAACAATTTGTGGAAGATAAAGCACGATACTCCTTCCATCAAAAAAAAAATAGACGATTCTCATTTCTTGAGGAGTTAAACAATTTTTAAATTTGATAAAATCGATTTAAAAAAAACACTTCTTCTATATTTCAGGTGCCTGAATTTTAAGATAATTTCAAGCAACACTCTTGTGCTACCAATTAGTACAAGTAAATTGTTACTTTTGTGATTTGTTATTTGTCTTTGTGCCATAACATATTAAATTTTTTGTCTTTGTCTGACTATAGAAATAATTGTAAATTATTAAATTATCTTTGTGCCAACACATATCAGATTTTGTTAGGTTTGTGCTTTGTCTAAATTTTTTTTCCTCAGAACAAAAAATTGCAGATTGTGCCTACAGAAATTACAATGAACTAAAACTGAATTTTAGTATAACTATGCAATAACCGCCACATGAAAGAAACTAAAATTCAGACACATGAAATTTAGCAAATCCTAAACCTATTTAGAGACATGAAATGCTATAATATAAATTTAGTTAAACTTAAGGAACTTTGACTTGTGAGTACGCACCTTTTATGTTCTAGGGACCTGTTGATGAGCTTCTCATCGTCCTTACAGAAGAAGGCGAAGCCGCCGCCGCCGCGCGGGTCCTTGACCTGGCCAAGTATGTCGGCCAGTACTGATTGCCAGCTGCAGTTCTCCGACGCCGACACCCAAGCCCGGTAGTCGAAGTGGCCACCGATGGCGCGGTACATCTTGTGAGCAAGCGTGGTCTTGCCCGTCCCGCGTCTCCAACAATGACCACCACCTGGCGCTCCGACGATGCCGCTTCCCCATCACCACCTTCGCCCATGAGCAACATCCTGGCCAGCTCGTCCCGCTTGCCGTCCACACCGACGAGCGCCGCCGCCGGCACCAGCACCAGCACCACCACCGGGACAGGGAGGATCGTCCTCCACCACCGCGGGCACGATACTAGCCGCAGCGTTGGCATCTTACGCCGTCCTGGTGCTGCTAGTATTCAGCTCAGCAAAGAGCCGCTTGGTGGCCTCCGTCGCGCGAAGCTCGACGTCGGAGAGCTTCCTGTGGACACGGCGGGCCTCCTTTGCCATGGCCCACCAGTTCCTGGCGCTCGGGAACAAGAACGGCCCCCGCCCGCGCGTCGTCAGCGCCGTCGGGCGCCTCCTCCTGTCCACGGGGAGCACGAGAGAGAAATCGTCGAGGAAGTCCTCCGTGTCGTAGCAGAGGGCAGAGCTCCCGGAGCGTCCTCGCGCTGTACCCTGGCCGTGCCGCCGACGGCGACGGCGACGCGTCGAGGGAGTCGTCCGCCGCCACGTCGTATCCGTATCCGTATCCGTAACCGTGGCACAGCTCCCGAAGCGCCCTGGACCTCGCGCGGTGATGCTCTGGCGGCGCCGCCGCCGTCATCTCCCGGACGGCGCGATCGACCTGCTGGCGTATTCCTCCGTGCGCCAGCTGCCAGCGCAGGTCGGCCCGGTCCTCGTCCGCCGAGACCTTGGACACGATGGACAGCGCCGCCAGGAGGTCGGTCCTGATGGAGGCGGCGCCTCGCCTGGCCCCTCGCGGCAGGCCGTTGCGGCGGTGCTGCTCCTCGGCCTCCTGCAGCAGGGCGTCCAGCTTCGACACGACGGCGGCCACCGCCGCCGTGGTGCCGGCCATGTTGTGGTGTGATGACCGTGCCCACCCACGTACGTATTGCGACGGTGTAACGGCGAGGTTGGTTGGATTGGATCGGATCGACGACGAGGATGGCGGAGCTGGCTGATCCGGGGTGCTGCAATGCTGGAACTATATATGGTGGATTGCGTCGATTTGTGAGGAAAGAACGGAAGTGTTTCGCAATCAAATTTTGGCTGAACATCTCCTTCATTGTTTGGAACGCGAGATCCACCGACGCACGTATGCATTTTTGGAATTGGATTGGAATGCAGAGACGGGGAACGCCGTCCGTCCGGTTGCCAAGCGGATGGCGGCGATACTACGGTGCTCGCTTCTGCCTGCCTGCCTGCCTGCCTGCTCGTGCTCGGTGCCCTGAAAATTTCAATCAAAATGGGAAAATGGGAAACTGAACTGATATTTGATACTATTCCGTACAGCATAACCACAATTGTACAAATATTAATGTTGCAGTTGTCAAGGTTATATGCAACACACAACAGGTTAACAGGCACCACTTCTTTTTAAAACAGGATGCGCGCCTCGGATCACAGTTACAGGCATGCATTGGCATCTGGGAAGGTGGGGGGCAACACGGCAGTTGACCCCCAAATCCACTTTGGTGAACGTTCACTACTTTTCAAATGAGCGATCACTTTTTTCACTGCTCTTCACTCCGTGGCGTGTGCAGTCCGACCTGTGTCCTGTGTTTTCCACGCACACTGCACACTGGTTATGACGACAAGCAGGTACGTCCCCCTTTCTCTATTTATTTTTCATTTTATTTTTTTATTTCTACTTTTTTTTCTTTGCCTTTTAATTTTTTTATACATTAACCTATCTATTTTATATGATCGTATATGATTCATATACTAGTTGTACACGTATAACATAAAGTTGTGCACCATGTTTTTCATATTTCAGTTGATATGTTATGATATTAATTTGCATATCTAAGTCCTAGAATATAACTTATACGTCCAACTTTACATCTAAGTCATTAATCAAGTTATATGTCTAAGTTATACAAAAAAGTTTTTACAATATAAGTTATCAATGTTGACTTATACATATAAGTTTGTTTACCTAATTTATGAGTTATACAAATAAGTTATTATAATATAAGTTATCAATATTGAGTTGTACATACAAATTTGTCCATCTAACTTTTAAGTTATACAAGTAAGTTATTATAATATAAATTATTAATGTTGACTTGTACATATAAGTTTGTTCATCTATATCTTATAAATCTAACTTTTTACATGTATACCATTTAATTTTGTCACGTAGTGAGTTATATTATATAAGTTATGCGGATAACTTGTCACCTAAACGTTATATGTACAAGTTGTGTGCATAACTTGTCACGCAACGTCAAAACAGAAACGTGTGTGCGTGAAGAGAGAAAGACAAGCGCGTGTACAATTATTCGTTGAAGTTATGTTGTCTAATTTAGTTATCTAAGTTATGTGCGCATGGTTCTCAAAAATAAATAAAAAAATAAAAAAATGCTGCAGCGCGTGCAATCCAGCCAGAGAAGTGAAAAGAGAATGGAATTCCTGCGCTGTCCAAAAAGAGAAAGAGAATGGAGTGCCTGCGCCGTCCGAAAAGAGAGAGAAGTGAAGTGAAATGGCATTAGACTATCTTAAATAGGTGTCAGGTGGGGATGAATGCTTTCCTATTTAGGTAATAGTTGCTGTCCGAAAATTGTTCCCTGGCTTCATTTTCGATGAACGTTCGCCAATTAGTCGTCTCGCAGTTGACCCAAGGAATGACAAAGCAGACCAGCATTGGAGACGAAGCCACTGTACCCTGTGAGCAGCAGAGATAGACGGCCTCAGTCCTTGACATCCGCGACGCCTTCAGAAGCTATGTGAAACCTCACTTCAGCTTCAGCCAGGCAGGGAGAGCTTATATTACTTTACAGACTGAACTGCCAGCCAGGCAGGGAATTAGTAATAGTAAGATAACGATGTAAGGTATTACGTATATGCAAAGAGCTATCTAAGTTGGACACCGATACCTCAGCAGCCCACGAAAAATATCATCAAACTACTTCTGATCGATCCACGCCCCACTCCTCCCGGCGTGCTATATGCATCGCCATCTCAACATATCCTCTTGTAGTAGCCCTAAGCATGACAACTCACTTCTTCGACCACTGTTCTTGGCTGGAGAGTCTTAGCATCACTATCAATGTTGACAAAAAGGCAACAGGTAAACTCGAGACGACCCCAACGATCGTGCCTTATATTTGATGTCTTTCATGGCAGTGATCTAGTGGAGAAACATGTGTTCTGATAGCTAAAATTACAACAAAATCACAAAACACTACTATAGAAGTTAACTGTAGAGGCGGCTGTAGGGGCGGTTGCGCCAGCCGCCCTTCCCAGGGTGTTCCTACCGCCCCTGCAGTGCCCTCTGTAGGGATGGCTGGTAATATCAGCCGCCCCTATAGTGAACTTCTGTAAGGGCGGCTGTATCACCAGCCGCCCCTGCTGTGTGTATTTATAAGAGCGGTTCAATCAAGAACCGCCCCTACAGTGGATTTTCCAGCAAAAAAAAAAATAATTTAAATTCAAATCTGACCACACATATATATATAATTCAAATTCGAATCTGACCGCCACAAATATACATATATACATCCACAAACACAAGACCATTATTTGAATTGACACCACATTCAAATCGTCACAGATCATCACAAATCATCACATATTACATATAGAGAGAGAGAGGTCCCATTGCCATTACAATTCACAGATCATCACAGATCAGTTACATTTAAAGTTAGCCACACCAAATGGCACAAGTTCAAACAACAGCATAGCTGGCACAGTTCACAGATGATGCAGCCACCAACAGTTCACAAACCATGCAATGCATCATTCACTGGGCGATATTGCATTAGTTCACAGACCCATCCACAGCTGTTTGTGACCAAAGTGATCTGTCATATAAGTTAACTGTATTCAGTTAGTTGTATATTGCTACACAGGCACACGGCTGAAATTGATTGCATTGACACTGGTAAAGAAGCACTCAGCTGAAATTGATTGCATTGACACTGGTAAAGAAGCACCCAGCTGAAATTGATTGCATTGACACTAGAAAAGAATAAACCATTGCTCCAGCCAAGTGAAATACCTCATGCCTCAAATACGTTACAGCAAGATTGTGCAACCAAACAGATTGCGCAGCTCAAGTCAGTGACATGCTGCTCTAATAACCATCTGTGTTTCTACGGCTCCCAAATGTAAGAATCCAGGGGGCTCAAATGTAATCACATCTGAACTAAAATCACGCACCTGCAGACAAGGAGGCAAGAGCAAACAATAGCAGAGCAGCTCACTGCCGGATCTTGTGCTAGAGAAAGAAATAATTCAACAAGTCAGGTGGCTGTAATTATAAACACAAACAGCAAAAACCGTAATATCTGTAAACCATGGTACTACGCAGTACAAGGCTGGCAGAGATTGACACAGCTCCATCAGTCCAGAAGCAGCAAAAACTAAGAGGCAGCCCTACTAAAGAACTTGGTTACGGAACAACACATAAGTGCTCTCAATGTCATGTATTATACATATCTATTTTTTCTCAGATTCTCAATGTCAACATAAAATAAATTACACAAGAATATTACTGCAAGGACACATGATGGATAGTTAACCTTGCAACAGCATAACAAGCTGTTCTATTTATAATTCATGGAAAAATATTATAGCTACTTGATTAAGGAAATAATTATAGCTGAATAACTTGTGCTAAACACGACCAAGTCTGGTGGTGCTACTGTATCGAGCACTCTTGGTGTACAGATACCTTCAACTGAATTGAACTACGATTTTCGTTAACTGTGAACTATGAACAAACTACCGTACTCATGCAAATCAATTTCATTTGAGCATGAGAACATATCTTAACAACTTAAATGAATTAGGAACACATGTTAATTTTGTGCTCAGAAAGAACTGACATGTTTTCATACACACTTTTTTTATAGAACATGTTAATTTCAATGTAACTTAAATCTAAAATAGATTAAGAGATGTTATTCCAACCCTGCAGCTAAAACTGATCATACACAGTGCGTATAGTTCTGAGAGACATGCACACAACGAGATAGGACAAGACCTAGATAATTTGCTTGGTTAAATAATTCACCTCCACGCGCGGAAAAAGCAACCCCTGTTCAAATCCACCTGCTCTCAAGTGGAAGCGGCTGCCCCTGCACGTATGAACTGAAGCAGGCAAATCACAGAAGCATTTTGACGAACACCTGCTGGGCTTCACATGTGCCACCAAACCAAATCCACTAGCAGCTCAGTCCTGCAACAAATATAATTAGCAAACAATGCACCCGCAAAGAAGAAGAAATTCACACCAAAGTCCAAACCGTTCCAAAGTCATTATAACATAGTCCATTAAGAAATCCACAAGTCCACATGCAAAACAAAGTCCAAACCGTTCCAAAGTCTGATCCAAACCATACCACAAGTCTACATTGTCATCAACGGCCTAGGGCTAGCCTATCAGTCTCCCGAAGGTGTTGGTATAGAGGATTACTACCTAAGTCGGAAAGAAGATGATGGTAAGTGTCTTTATAATACACAATCTAGTCCATTATGAAGTTGCAAAGGTCGCCGACCATCTCTAAGAGCTCGTCATCCTTGTATGGGTTCCTTCTCGTGTCTTTATCTTTCTCCAACTACAAGAGAACAAGTTTAGGTTTACTATATCACAACATATGCGAATTTTTCATACTACGAGCGAAGAGGTTCAAACTTACCAGATTGGGGTTTCTGTTATAGCCACCGATGGTACTCATCATAATACATGTGTAGTATCCACAATGTAGACTTCCAGGCTTCTGCTTGGGGCACTGTGTGTTTTGCATATGGAGATGTTAAGTAATGCTATTGATAGACACGTAATATATGGAGTACCAAAGTAAATGACACTTACCGCACATAGAGTTTTGACATACAACTTTTCCTTCCTATTTGGATGATGTCTCCCCTTATGTTCCTGGACATAGTGCCTGAATGTCCTGTTCCAATGGTTTTAGCAAATGCAACTTGTTAGTATCCCACATTGAACCTTACAAGTATGTATACAAACATAGTAGCTAAAATGAGGATTGTCAATATGTATACGTCTTGACAATCTCTATGAAGTCTTTGTATGTCTCGACTGGGAAATCCACTGAATCAAAGACCTATGCCATGCTATGTGAGAGCCAGACGCCTATGCAAATCCAGTGATCGCTGCATGAATTTAGTCATAGAAGGAACACATAAGCTCTTTTACATCGAACAAAGTATATTGAACAAAACTAAGTATATAGTCGAACTTACTTGAAGTGGTATGGTATCCATATATTATCGTGTTGTTGGAGATTTTTAAAACATAGGGCAATGTATGCCGCAACCTTGAGGGACTCTTCCAATATTTTCTTGTTCCTGATGTCCTCTTTCTCCTTAAGTGTCTTTCCAGCTCCTAGTTCTTTGCAATCTAGTTTCCACTCTTTAGGGTAATTAAAATTTGTTGATGCTATAGGTGAAGGGTCTATATACCCGTGTTTCAGAGCTGGCCTCTTTTTCACAAAGTCCGCTTGCATTCTATAAATCACGGCGCGAGTTAGTTACAACAAAATCAAAAGATTACATTCATATCATATCGAGAGGGCAAGGACTTACAGGCACCATATGCGAATTAGATTCATTTCCATTCATCCGAGGTGGAAGCATGCCTGGATATCCTTAAACTCAACGGCAATTTGCCCACCTGGGGCTCCAAATGTGCCGGCAGGGATCTATGCTTGTAAGATTTCTAGTTCTGTTATCTGAGCACGCAAGTACCAATCGTGGAACTTTCTCATTCCATGTGGCAAGCACTGTATGACTCGGTTTGGTAGGAAGTTCTTGCCTTTTTCATATTTATCTGGGCAATCATTTGACCATTTGAGGTTATCAACAGCTGGATACTTGTTAAACCCTTTGTGCAATTTGCTAGTGGTGCCCTCCTCAGAAGCTGGTGCTCTGAATTCTTTTACTTGGTTCTTAGCCTTGAACTGATCATGGGCCATCCACTTGTGCACCGACGAGATGTCATTAATGCCCACATACGATGGCCTTATCTTAATTGGGATTTTGTTTCGAGCTTCCCATTCGGGCATGTCCTTGTCAACTTGTGCATCACCTGCTCTAGGGGCCACTTGTTCTTCACGTATCGGTTGTTCACGAGGCAATTGCTGTTCATGAGACACTTGTTGTTTATGTATCGGCTGCGCTTGTTGAGAAGGATGTTGCATCTCATCATGCATTTGCTTGGTACAAGCTGGAGAAGGACGTGGCATGTCATCATGCCCATGCTCGATACAAGGTGGAGAAGGATGTGGCATGTCATCATGCCCTTGCTCGGTACGAGGTGGAGAAGTCTCTAGCGTGTGGTGGTCATGGTCATGGGCCGGTGAGTATACCTCCCCGTCCTCGACGGGTCGCTCTAGAGGATGAACTTTAGTCGGAGTTGGCGAAGACTCGGTCAATACAATGTCCCGTCTATGCCAGAGGATGAACTGGTTCATGACGTCTCCGAGTAACACGAGCCCCTCGGGAGTAGGGTGTTCTATCTTCCAAGTCATGAACTCGGGCTTCACGGTATGCACCTCGACCCGAGTGTAGTCTTGCGGGATGTCCCTATTATGCCACGTGCCGCCCGAAGGATGTGCCACGCCCGTTGCCACCTCAATGATCATGTTTTGCCTGCCCATCGGAACCACCAATTTGCAACTGGTTGGCGCCCGTATGCGATCGACGGGGGTTCCGGTTGCATTGGAACCTTGACTGCTGGGAACATCCGGAGGGCTACCAACTACCACCAGTTGTCCGGGCGGCCCTATTGGTGTCTGTGGCTCCATCGTAGACAGTCCTTTCTCCACCAACATCTTTTCAACTAGAGCCTTCACTTGGCGCTCAAGATTAGACTCTCGGTCTCTGCCATGTTTCTTGTACATGTGCCTCTCCTCTATGAATCCGTGCTTCTAGGACATCCTCTTCCCTAGCCCCTGGTGCGTCCTGTGTGCTCGGGGTTTCCCAAGGCAATGGTAAGCTCGTCCCTCTCTCTGGAAGGGTTGAATGCGCCCTTCTCCTTGTCTTCAGCAAGTTTCAGTATCTTTGATACTACCTCTTCGGTCTCCGGCTTAGCAAACTTGAGGCTACTACCGGATGAATCCACACTCCTCGCGTATATCCACTGTTTGAGGCATGGCTTCAACTTCGGCACTTTCGTATTCCCGACAGCTTCGGCCTCTGCGTCCATCTTCCTAAAGACCTCTTGCTTACCAGCGTAGCCACCAGGGCCTAGACAAGGGTAGTGTTGGTTCTTCTTCGCCTGCTCGCTGTTACGGGCACTGAGGGCCAATGATGCCTCTGAAGTCTTCTCAGCCACGAGCTCCTCCCATTGACTAGGAGTTATGTTGCCATACTCGTGGAAAGGAGTTAACTTCTTTTGGATAAAGTTCTTGTTTAGATCCGACCGCCAACGTCGGAAGCTCTGCCCCATTATCTTAAAAGCATTTTGTTGTACCAACTCGTGTGTTCCCTCCGGAAACCTGAAGTTCTGCTTCAGCTTCTTCCATAGGTCTACCTTTTGGCTCATAGGTACAAGATTCTAGCCACGGATAGCTGGGTTCAACTTATCTCTAATTACAAACCCGATGTGATTACGGAATTTCGCCCTGTATGTATATGGCTCAAGGATCTGCCCGTCTGGCCCGACCTCCGTTATCACATAGCATGCCTTGTCGTGATATTGGTTTGGCTTTCTAATCCCCCCTCGTTTCCTCTTTGGCTGGGTAGTCTCAGTTGTGGTTGTGTCCTGAGGTTGTGGAGCGGAGGCCTCAATGTGAGTATCTATGGCTCCTTCCTCTGATCTCCTTTGCCCCGCTACGTATTGTCCGGCAAGACGAGCCGGAGGCCGACGTCGTCTTTTCAGAGGTTGAGTAGGGACGACCTGTGTATCCGGCAGGTCAAAAGTGTTAGCAGAGGTAACATAAAGCCATAGCATTAGCCAAATTTACAAGCTACTAAGGCTTTATCCGTACCTCGTCGTTCGGATCAAAATCCTTGTCCAACTCGTCCTCCATTGGCCTCCGTCTGGGTTCTTGTGGGAAAGGATCCTCGGGACTTACATATCCCCCTGATGAGGTGTCGTCATCATCATCCCCTTCTTCGCCTTGGGCATCCTCTCCGCCTTCTCTTCCCTAGGCTCCCCCCACTGGATCCTCATCATCGACAGGGTCCTCCTGAGTAAGCATCACTTCTAGACCATTTTCTAACTCGTTATCGAACTGCTCTTGAGTAAGCTGGTCATCTAGTTCTTGCTCTCCATGGGATGGCTGCTCATCATTCACGGGGCATCGGGATGCACTCTTTGATGTTCGCGACATTTCGTGCCTTGTTCTAAGAGATGCAAGAAAAAAAGTAGTATAAGTAGTAGAAGTAGTAGTACTAGTGGTAGAAGTAGTAGTACTAGTAGAGAAGGGAAGTCACGCGCCCTGTGCCTACACCTCTCGTGAGGAGGGGCCCCCATCCATTCACGCCAATTGAGAGGGGGTCAGAGGGAGAAGGCAAGAGAGGAGAGAAGGGAAGAGAAGAGGGAACCTAGAACTAGTAGAGCCGGATCCCCGTCGACCCGCGTGTGGCCGAGTGGACAGCGCGACCCTGTGCCTCTCCGACAAGGTGAGGTGGGGTGGACTGACTCTGCGAAGCAGTGGTACAAGGTATTGAAAGCAAAGAAGGCAGGACTAGACGCTGCAAGGAAGACTGAACAAGCTGCAGCCACACAAGGAAGACCAGATGGGGGTGTTAAGCGCCATCCATCCTTGGTGCTACCACTGAGTTAGATTCAGTGGCCGCTCATGAATGGTGGCAAAGCTTCTGTAACAGCGACATAAACCGCCAAAGTGACAATCTCTTCTCTGTTTTTGGAAGTTATCTGAATCTGATCTTTGTTTGGTTCCATTCCACTGAACACTGATATGTTGGAGGAGTTCTTCACTCCTTTGGATGTGATGACAATTATGTGATCCTATATTTGCTAAAATTATGGCTGCATTCGGACGAGCAAGCTGCACAGCATCGCAGGCTACAGCTGCATATATAGAGCCATAGAGGAAATAGAAAATATAAGAGGAAAGCCAAGCTGCAGCTAAGAGAAAACATAAGAGGAAATACGAGAAAAGATGAGAGGAGAGCTGGGCTGCAGGCTGCAGCGGCATATGCCCGCAGCGTCTGTGGATGATATAGGGTCCCTCTCTGTTATATATCAAATGCTGGAGTCAGATAATGCCAAAGGAGTTTTGTACTTTAAGCAATCTTTGCTTCTTTTCAGGTAAATAAATTAATTTATGTTATTGCTTAGAAGAATAGTTTGCCTAATCCAATATTATAGAGTAACACAATAATGGTCATAGTAGATGCTCATGCTATTGCACATGTTTTGGCAACTTGGCGTCTTGGCATGTCTTGCACCTACTAGTATCATGTGTCTGAAAGCTGGAATGTTCTCACATGTTTGTCTTGTCAGCATGTTTGCACTTGTCTTCTGTGCTAAGTGCTAACTTACTGCATGTTTTTTATGATGTCGCTAATTGGGGTGTTAGGATTGATATGGTTTCATTTTGTGTTATCAGATTAAACTGTCCTGAGGCGGCAATGAGGAGTTTGCAGCTTGCTCGTGAGCATGCTGCAAGTGATCATGAAAGGCTTGTCTATGAAGGATGGATATTGTATGATACTGGCCACTGTGAGGAAGGACTGCAGAAAGTGGAAGCAGCTATTGCAATACAAAGGTCATTTGAGGCATTTTTTTTTCTGAAAGCTTATGCTTTGGCCGATTCGAGTCTTGATCCTTCGACCTCAGCAACAGTTGTATCACTTCTAGAAGATGCATTGCGGTGTCCCTCAGATAGACTTCGGAAGGGTCAAGTAAGGGTTCTTTTTCCCTCTGCATCATTTCCTGAATTTCACTTAGCTAAATGGACCATGAATGATCAGGAGCCGCTGTCCTTTTTCTGCCTTAAAATGCTGCATATGTTGGGATTTAAGACATCTTGTACCAAAAACAGGAATATAGTTGCCACTATTAAATTTTTCCTAGACTTTCATCATTCTCCTTGGAAAATATGAAGTGGAAATTTATTGCTACAATTGTTGAGTAGTCGCTTTTTTTTGGGGTAGGGAGGGGCCTTAGATTCCTGCTATTGCTTTCATTCTCCACCTATGCATTTGTTCAACTGCCAGGTGTTGCTTAATTTTGTTAGGAAGTTAAGATGTCCTATTAATTCATTGACCATTGTTGCATTAAGTATGGGAATGACACTCTCACTCTTAAAAATGGTTGTCCTGTTTCTCCTAACATGGCAACTGATCGACTAGATTATTGGGTACTCACTAAGTTTAATTTTATTTCCTACCAATTAGTTGGCCTGTTAGCTAAGTTAGACCCCCACTGCCCTGTTTATGTGTCTTTATCATTCTAGTTTGAGGTGTGCATAACTGCAACTTACAGATAAATATTTAACATGTAGGCTCTAAACAACCTCGGAAGTGTTTATGTGGATTGTGGGAAGCTAGACCTGGCAGCTGAATGCTACATTAACGCCCTAAAGATTGGCCACACCAGAGCGCATCAAGGCCTTGCAAGGGTTCATTTCCTTCGGAACAACAGAGCTGGTGCATACGATGAAATGACCAAGCTGATAGAGAAGGCCAGGAACAATGCATCGGCATATGAGAAGAGATCCGAGTACTGCGACCGGGAGCTGACAAAAACAGACTTGCAGATGGTCACCAAACTCGACGCTCTGCGAGTCTATCCCTACAGATACTTAATCACTCAGCAGGAGGAGGAAATCAAGCCGAGAACCTCGTTACAGTGGGGGTCTCATTTATGAACTATGAAATGTTTTTTCTAATAATAAAATCCTTACATGGGGGGTCTCCCCCGCTGTATTTAAAGTTCAAAAAAGAAAAGGAAGACAACTCCACCTAATCCTACAGTATTAAGTATTAACACATTAAAAAGACCTACTTGCTTAGCTTGTCACCCGAAGCACACGGTCCAAAAGATGATGTATTACATGGTATTCAAGTCTATATGCTACCAATAAACGACATAAAACATCTCTTCAAATTATCAGAACAAACACGTAGCTAATACTCCAAACTAAAAGCGAAGAAAGTGAATAAGCTGAACTCCAGCATCTCTAAATGCAAAACCTGACCAAACTGTACAACCACTCAAAGCTAATTGAGAGCTAACTAATACAAATAACTGATAATCTCCTTGTGTTGACTCAACCGGAACATAGATGATCCAGAGCCATCCAGACAGAGCCGGACTAAAACAGAACATGTTGTACCCTACATGTATGGCCAACAAATAACATCTCAACCTACAATATTGCACATGTGCTCAGAATGAGAAGCCAACAATACAGGATGTACGCGGCTATACACGTTTGACAAATGTACCTAGAATCAGTCCAATTCTAGCACAGTTTCAACTACATCGCAACTGTGAATGTAACTAAAAAAACAGGACGCCTAAGAACAAGCAGAATAATGAATCTATGGGCCTTCTACTTGCCAGCTGAGACAACCTAACAGCAGGTCCTAATCCTTGGCCCCGAGGTCGTGGAAAACAAGAGGGCCGGGGGGCGATGACCATGATCCCAAGCAAACTCCCAAAGCAAGATGGAACGGAAAGAAGAGAGTGGGGGGAACTTGCCTGCTGGACGGCTCCCGGCAAGAGCAGACGTACTGTCCCCCCTTCCGGCCGGCTGACGGCAGGTTGTCGCTGGCACGCGCACCGCTCAGGGGGGACGGAGGATCGGAGCCACGAGGAGGAGGACGCGGCCGCCGGACTAGTGCAGCGGGGGGGGGGGGGGGGGGGGGGGGGGGGGGTGGAGGAGGACGCGGCCGCCAGTGATTTCGGTCGCCTCGCCAGACGCCGACGCACCGTGTCGGCGGCGAGGGCAGGGGCGGCGACGCTTCTCTTGACGGCAGCAGGGTACGGCGGACCGGCGAGCCCTAGCCGCGCGCCGTGGGAGCTGACGGACGGGCCGCGCCGAGGAGCGCTCCCAAACCCTAGCCGCCGTCGCGGCCTAGGGAACGGCGGTGGATGGGGCGGGGGCGGCGGTTGGGGTCAGGGAGGCGGTGGAGGGGTCAGGGAGGTAGCGACGGCGGCGCTGGCGGCGAAATTGGGCAGCCTGCAAGTGTATGATTTCGCCCAAAGCGATTTCGCCCAAAGCGACGGTCAAATGTAGGGGCGGCTGAGGTTATAAGCCGCCCCTACATTTGAATTTTTTTTTCAAAATACCTCAGAGCCGCTGTAGGGGCGGCTAAGGTTATCAGCCGCCCCTACAGTTGAATTTTTTTTTTCAAAATTCTAAATGAAAATTAATTATTCACATATAAATAATAAATAATACAGTATAAAATTTTATAATTATTTTTTTATAGATATATTTACATATACAATAACTAAAACAACTACAACAATTTAAAATTACAAAATTGAACCTTTAAAAATGGGGAAAAAAATTAAATTTTAAAAAATTAAAATTAAAATTACTAAAATAATTTTGAGACACCAAATGATCTCAAATGAAAATTTGATAAACATCAAAGTTGTACAGGTCATGAAGATCTACAACTTTTATTTTGGTTATATAGTCATTTGACAAAATTTGAACCTTTCAAATTTGAAATTTTAAAAAATGACAAGTTCGAACCAAAATTTGACACCCAAAATGATTTCAACATAAAAAGTGATGAATACCAAAGTTGTTCAACTCATTAATATCTATAACTTTTATTTTAGTCATCTTGTCATTTGACAAAATTAGAACCTTTTAAATTTGAAATTTTAAAAAACGACAAGTTCGAACCAAAATTTGAGACCCAAATTGATTTCAACATAAAAAAATGATGAATACCAAAGTTGTTCAACTCATGAATATATACAACTTTTATTTTGGTAATTTCTTCATTTGACAAATTCTTAGCACACATTGTTCACTAATCTTACACATGTCTCATATAGTTTATAAAACCTTATGAGAGATGTGTCACATTTGTGAACAATGTCATTACCACTTTGTCATATGAAGAAATGACCAATACAAAAGTTGTAGATCTTGATGAATTATTCAACTTTGGTATTTATCACTTTTTCAGCTGAAATCATTTGGGGTACCAAAATCTTGTCTGAAATTGTATTTTTTTTAAATTCAAAATTTAAATTGCTCAAACTTTTCATATGTATATATTGACAAAACCAACAAAATAAATTGATAGAGAATGATTTTAGAAAATTTTAGGAAAAAAAATTATCAGATTTGAAGTTAGTATGAGGAAGAAAAACTAGTTACAAAGTTAACCCACAGATTAAAAAAATCACATTGTTCACTATGATCATGTAAAGATCATCTAGAACAGTGTGATTTCTCTTTTTAATCTATGGGTAAACTTTGTAACTAGTTGTTCTCCCTCATACTATCTCCAAATGTGATGGTTTTTTCCTAAAAATTTCTAAAATCATGCTTCAGCATTTAAGTTTGATCAAACTTGGATGTGACAATGTTTTACACATTTTAAAATTTGAAATTTGAAATTTGACAAGTTCAAACCAAATTTTCAAACCCTAAATGATTTTAGATGTAAAAGTTATGAATACAAAAGTTGTTCAACTCATCAAGATCTACAGCTTTTATTTTGGTTATCTTGTCATTTGACTAAATTTGAACCTTTCAAATTTTGAAATTTGAAAAAAGACAAGTTGAAACCATAATTTGGACCCCCAAATCATTTCAACTGAAAAAAAGTAATGAATACCAAAGGTGAATAACTCATGGAGATCTATAACTTTTATTTTGGTAATTTCATAATTTGATAAATTCTTAGTACACATTGTTCACACAAATATACGTGAATGTAGTATCAAACACACACATAAATGTAGTTTCAAACACACATACATAAATGTAGTCTTACATACATGAATATAGTCTCACACACACATACATGAATGTAGTCTCACACACACATACATAAATGTAGTGTCACACACACATACATGAATGTAGTCTTAAGAACACTGACACACTTACATAAACTAGCTAGCCCACCGTGACAACTTTCCCCTTGACATCTTTTCGTTCCCATGGCAATACATCTTTGGGTAGGTTCTTTTCCACAGCCTCGATCTTCTTACAAAAGTCTGTGAATAGCGGCATCTCATCGCACTTATTGTAAGCTTCAACATCGTCCACGCCATCAACTCCGATGACATGTTGTTTCCCGGAGGCCACCGCGTGCTTTGTCTTCTTCTTTGGGGGAAGGTTACTTTGCGAGTCGGGCATATAGAAGACTTGCGCGACACGTTCAGCGAGCACCCAAGGGTCATCCTGGTAGCCTACATTCTAGAGGTCGACGACTCTCTGTCCGATCTCATTGAATTGATGTTGCTTGATCCAGCGACATCGAAACAGGGCCACCTTTATATCCCTTCCATAGTCAAGTTCCCATATATCTTCAATTATGCCAAAGTACAGGACCTTTTGCCCCACTCCGTCGAGAGCCTCTATTCGGACGCCGCTGTTCTGATTCACAGATTTCCTGTCATTTGTGTCGGTATAGTATGTGTACCCATTGATGTCATAAGCATTCCAAGACGTCACCTGTTTCGATGGCCCGGCCGCCAACCGACTGATGGTAATAGAATCTATGGTTTCTCCAGGCTGTATGTTCTGGTCCTTCAACCATGATGTCAGGCGTTGCTTATGCAGTTTCATGACCTAATCATCTAAACGGCCATTCCTCTCGGCCATAATGATAGCCATGTGTTCATCAATGTACGGTTGCATCACTGCCATACTCTGCAAGACACTATAATGCGCCCGACTCACCTCTGTGTAATCATTGTCGAGGAACACTTTCCTACCACTTGTGCCCTTCCTAGCTAGCCTTCCCTTGTGACGAGAATCGGGATTACCAATCCCTCTCTATACTTTTAGCCACTCTTGGCAGCACTCGATGACTTCTTCGGAATTGTAACCCTCTATCATGGAGCCCTCTGGGTGTGTTCGGTTATGCACGTATCGGCTTAGAACCGACATGAACCGCTCGTAGGACCACATTTCATGCAAGAAGCTAGGACCTAGCGCCTCGATCTGATGAACTAGGTGATTCATGAGATGTACCATTATATCAAAAAAGCGGGAGGTAAACACATCTCTAGCTGGTTCTGGGTCTCCACCATGAATTCATGTAGGTCACTCAGCTCTTGCCTGCGAATCGTCTTCTGTGAGATCTTCGAAAAGAAGTAGCACATGCGGGTGATGGCCATCTTTAGGAACTCTGGCTTTATAGCCCTGATTGCAATTGGTAGGAACACTGTCAGCATCACATGACAATCATGAGCCTTGCAGTATGTTAATGATAGGTCCTTCATCGACACTAGCTTCTTCGAGTTCGCCGAAAACCCAGCCGGCACTCTAACCCCCCTAAGGAAATTGCATATAGCTCTCCTCTCCTCTAGGGTTAGGTTGAAGCTAGCCACGGGAAGACTGTACTTGCCATTATCCTGCTGTATCAGCCAAAGCTCCCGCATCACGTTCAGCTGCACCATGTCTTTCCGTGATCTAAGACCATCCTTTGACTTTCCCGTGTCCATCAAGGTAGCCATGAGACTCTCAAAGACATTCTTCTGCACATGCATCGCATCAATGGCATGGGGGACCTCCAAGTCTGGCCAATAAGGTAGGTACTGAAAGAAGATCGATTGCTTCTTGAATGGTACGCCTTCGATGGGAGGTGTGCTTCTATCTCTGATCGTTCCATCCGGATTCTTCTTTCCATAGACGACGTGTATGTTTTGGACCATTCTGAACACATGTTCTCCATTACAACGTCTCTCTGGAGGGGGTTCATCCTCCAGGATGTTGCCATAGTATCTTAGGTACAATTTGCCGCGGTACTTGTGACCTGTCTTTAAAAAGCGTCGGTTCCTTATGTAAACTATCTTCCTGGATCCATCTAGGAACACCCATTTAGTACCATCCAAACAGACTAAGCATCCAATCTTGCCTTTGAACTGTCCAGACAGGGCAAACAGCGCGGGGTAATATTGGTGGTAACAAATATTATTGCTTTGCATATGAAGTCCTTCTGCCGGAACGCATCGTACATTGGCTACCCATACCTCCATAGCCTCTCCATTTCTTGCATCAGAGGCTCCAAGAACACGTCTATATCAATGCCTGGTTGTTTGGGGCCGGAGATAAGAATGGTGAGGAGAAGGTACTTCCTCTTCTGACACAAATACGTTGGGAGGTTGTACATGGTCAAGATGACTGGCCATGTACTGTGGTCGGTCATCCTCTCATTAAAGGGATTCATTCCATCGATGCTCAAGCCGAACCGTACATTCTGTGGGTCATCACTGAATTATGCTTTGTACTTGGCATCGAACGCTTGCCACTGGCTAAAATCGGCCGGGTGTGCGATTGTATCATAATCCACCTTGCGCTCATCATCCCACCATGTCATCAGCGTGGCTTCCTTAGGGTTTAGGAACATACGCCTCAAACGGTCGGTCACTGGCAAGTACCACATAACCAGGGCAGAAATTCTTCTCTTATTTGCATCGTTGCCTAATGGAGTTTCCTCTGGGGGCTGAGATTCTTGCACCACCTTCTTCCCACCCTTCTTCCTCTTTCCTATGGAGGCTTCCACCCCACTTTGAAGGTCATTGTTCTTGTACCGACTAGCCCCACACCTAGGACATGTATCTAAAGTCTCGAACGATGTGCCACGCCAAAAAAAGATACAGTGGTTGGGGCATGCATGGATTTTTTCAACCCCCAATGTGAGTGGACTTATAACCTTCTTCGCTTGGTATGTGTTGGCGGGAACTGTGTTTGGCCGTGGGAGCAACCGTGACATGAGGCACAACAAATCATCGAAACTGCAGTCCGACCAGCCATACTTAGCCTTCAGGATGAGTAGCTCAAGCACAAAACGTAGCAGTGTGAAGTATGTTGGGCAGCCCTTCTCAGCATCATACATAGTCATCTTCGATGCTTTTGTCACCCTCTCAAGATTTTCTAGACCTCTCTTGCTCTTTTCTAATATTTCTAGTCCAAAGGCCCCAAGCATTTCGTCCAAGTTGTCACCGTCATCTGCATCTCCCTCACGTGCTTCGCCATCATTGCTGGCACCACCAGCATCATCGCCACCTTGTTCATTGCCAAAGCCACCACCTTATTGATTGCCAAAGCCACCACCTTGTTGATTGCCATAGTCACGATCCATTTGTTGCTCAAGATCGTCTATGAATCGGGACAAGTATGCTTGGGTTTCAGCTTCATCAGCTAGATCATCGTCGCTGTCATCAACAACCACTGTTTCACCATGATAAATCCACACTGTGTAGTCCGGAACAAATCCTCTCCTAATCAGATGTTCTTTGATGGTACTCACATCTCGAAATGCAATAAGGTTCTTACAATCTTTGCAGGGACAAATAATCATGTCACTATTCTCTTTCAACGTCGCTGCATGCTTCTCTGCGGCTTTGATGAATTTGTCCACCTCATTACGAAAAAGAGCGTCGTGTCTTAATGAACCATACATCCTAGAGTTCCTGTAGTCCATCTTATAGAAACAAAATAACCAAAGAAAGAATATTACTCGAGAATAATTGTATATACCTGAGACACGCACCATGGTAGTAGAGGATAGTTAATTAATTGACTATTAATGCATAAATATTTTAAAATATAAATTAATTGGTTCAAATAAACAATTTCAAAGAAAACAATTAGCAACGTTTAATATTTCATCCACTACCTTTCATGCAAACTCCATTCCAATTTCATGGTAGAGGATAATTAATTAATGGCCTATTTATCCATAACTAATTAAAAACACACATTATAGAAAGGAATCAAAATAAATATTAAATGATAATTAGTAGACATGGTAGAGGATATTTTACACATTAGCAACAATTAAAATCTTACACATTCACCTACATGCAAACCCTAGTCACATAAAGAAAAAATTGAAAAAGAAAAAGAAAACAAAATCCTAGATCTAGATCTAGATATAGGGTTTCATGACACATGCACCAAACTTCACTAATACTACACTAAAATCAACAAAGATGTACTAACAAAGGGTGCAATCTTATTTCCCTACCTAATTTAGCCTAGTATAGTGAAAATTAGGGTCCAATTTCACTCATAACTAGCTCAAGCTCCATGAAAGAGAGAGAAAACCAAAAATCAAATTACTCACTAACCAACGAATTAAACTTTAAATAAAGAGTTGGAGAAGCATTTTCTTACCTTTTAGAGCCTCTCCACCAAAGGATTTGAGATCAAAACCTCCCCCTTAGTAGAGCAATTTTTAGGAGGAGCCCAAGGCCTCCCAACCTTTTTTTTTAGAAGAGTGTGTCCTGAGGTGGAAGAAGGGGGTGACTGTTATTTATTCGTGCGCCATCAGTAGGGGCGGCTAGTGATTCAGCCGCTCCTACAGTCGAACATTAGGGGCGGCTGCCGCCCCTACAAATGGGCACTGCAGGGGCGGCTGGTGATTGAGCCGCCCCTACAGATCAGCCCCAACTGTAGGGGCGGCTCAGGTTACTAGCCGCCCCTACAGTGCCATCTGTAGGGGCGGCTGGGCTGCTGGGGCCCGAGGACGCCCACTGTAGGGACGCCCCCAACCCCAGCCGCCCCTACAGTAAAAATACCCATGTTCCTACTGTGTGAATCTGGCGTAGTGAAAAAATATATCGGCTTTGGACATGCAATTGGTCTATTGATTCCCCAATGCTCTCATCTGTGAGAGGCTAACAAGCAGCACAAATTATTTTTCTTTTTGGAAGAAGCTCACCACAAGCAGAAAATCACAGCACAACTGACATCAAGGTAGAGTGGCATGGGTAACATGCATGAGAGAAGCAACTTGCTGGCATCAATGGTAGTTCCATCCTTTTTTTCTATAACGTTCCATCAAGTTAAACGTTCAGTCAATAGGTTTGCAGCTTCGCCTTCTACAGTCTGTAAATTATCAATGCATTAGGTTCATAACGAAGTAAAAAATTAGTAAAAAATTGAAGTGACAAATCAAACATTTGTAGTTGATTACAACAAAACCTTAGCTATGTACCTACCAGTTTTCTGAGAGAACCACAAATATCAGAATGGCTCGCTTTGTTCACCAAATTTGTAGTAGTTATCTTCTGTAAAAAATAATTTAAAGTCAGCTAGACGCCCATATCAAATTCTCACAGGAAATCATTTTAGCCTACACACCAAAACATGCCTTAACATAAGAATAGTATATGTATAGGAACTTCGACTGACAAACAGATTACAGGATATAATGTTAGGATCCTTGATCCTACCCCAGCTGCGTAGTGCGTAGGGATGGAAGGCGGGAGGTCAGGGCTTGATCTCACGGCGGCGGCGGCTGCTTGCTGCTGTGCCCTAGGGGCTCACGTGAGAGAGGGGAAGGAGGCAGGAGAGGCACACGTAGATGGCCCTCGATGCCAGGCAAGATATTTGCCTTGCTTAATTCTCCAATAATTGTTTACAAGATATATATATATATATATATATATATATATATATATATATATATATATATATATATATATATATATATATATATAGCCTCTCTATAAAATCCTATTTTAAGAAATAAGTATCCTATTGAGGAAAATAGCAAATAAAGATAACTGGGCCATAAGCCCATCTAATCGAGGCGCCTCAAAGGCAGGCCCGGTCCTGTCAGTTCAGAGACATGGAGCGAAGCTAGGAAAGTGGGCCCTTTAATACAACTCCAAAAAATTATTCGCTGCCCTAGTTAACATCATATCCTGACTCCGTAAGGATTCCTAAATCCTTGTATTCTAATGAAAAAGATTGGGGGGAAAAGCAAATTAAATCTTGATTAAATATATATACTTGGCATACATCAATCAAATAGGAGCAATTATTGGGTACCTCCGTACGAAACTTTGGATGTATTGTCTACGACTGCCCTAGTGCCTGAACGGAGAGTGGGCTGGGCGCCGTCGGCCAGCAGCCGCGCACTGGTTGCTCCACGACGTAGGGGCGCACGACCGATCGACGATGGCACAAGCACAACACGCAGTCGCTGGTCGCAGCGGAGCGGCCGCGCGGCAGAAGGGCGAAACTCGATGCGCCGACGCGGAAGCCAAAACGATGGACGCGTTTCACTTTCACATACGTGCCTCTCCGTGTCCTGGGCTCCTGGCTTTCCTATGGGCTATTGGGCTCCTATACCTACATCTTATGTATATGGGGTTGGGGCCCCTTGAACTCGAGGGCCCTGTGCCACTGCACTGCTCGAACCCCCCGAGGGCCGGGGCTGCTCATAGCCCCTGTGCACGGGCCTGACGTACTGGACGCCAGTCATAACATCTCTCCCGCCTCTTCAAACAGCTCACCCTCAAGCTGAAAGTTGGGGTAGAGGTCTTGGAACTCCTGCAGCGGCTCCCATGTAGCATCATCAGCAGACAGGCCCTGCCACTTCACAAGGATGTGCCACACGCCCCGGCGAAGTTGGGCACGTAGCACCAACTCGGGCGCAGGAATCAGACGCCCATCCTGGACTGGCGGAACCGGCAGTGGAGCTGTTGGAGGGTCGCCCTTGAACGGCTTGAGCAGCCCCACATGGAACACATCATGGAGTCTAGCGCCTTCTGGAAGCTGCAAGCGATACGCTACTTGCCCAATGTGTTCCACCACCTGAAACGGTCCAGCATAGCGTGGACCGAGCTTCCCCTTGGGCCGGTGCTCTAAAGATTGGCTGGGGCGGTGAAGTAGACGGAGCCACACCCAGTCACCCACCACAAACTCGAACTCGCGTACTGCTGCACCTGGTGGAGACGCTCGCGCACCTCTGCGAGAAAGGCGTCACGATCGCGCAGGAGTGCATCCGCTGCCTCCGTCTGAGCCATCCCGGCCGTGTGTGGCAGGAGCGGCGGTGGTGGCCTACCGTAGACGACCTGAAATGGAGTGGTGCGAAGCGCCGTATGGAACGAGGTGTTGTGGTAGTACTCCGCCCATGATAGCCAATCAACCCAATCACATGGACAGTCCCCTATGGCGCAACGAAGTTACATGGCGATGATCTTGTTGACAACCTCCGACTGGCCGTCTGTTTGGGGCTGGAACGCCGTGCTCAAACGAAGCTTGATGCCGGCAAGCTTGTAGAGGTCACGCCATAAGTTGCTGGTGAACATCGGATCGCGATCGCTGACGATGGAGTTGGGGAAGCCATGGAGACGCACGATGCCATTGAAGAAAGTGTGGGCGACCAAAGCCACCAAGTACGGGTGGCTGAGGGTGATGAAGTGCGTGTACTTGGAGAACCAGTCGACAACGGTGAGGATGATGGACTTTCCATGGACCTTGGGAAGGCCCTCGATGAAGCCCATCGAGATATCCGCCCACACTTGGGAAAAACATCGAGAGGCTAAAGGAGGCCTGCTGGTTGGAGAGTCAGCGTCTTGTTGTGCAGTGATGCAGGCACGAACGAAGTCCTGGACAAGCCCACGGTCGCCTGGAATGTAGAAGTCCTCTCCCAGGCGCATGAGGGTCTTCTGGATACCCTCGTGGCCGGCGGCATGAGCCAGTGCCTGATGACGCAAGTCGTGCTGTGCTAGCACAAAAATGCGCTTACCATGGAGGAGGAAGCCATCGTCGGTGGTCCAAGGTGCCCCAGGGAGGCATCCAGTAGCTATGCAAGAGGCGGCCAGCCTCTGGGTCAGCCGCGGTGGCATTGCGGATGTCGCTGAGGAGGCGGAAAGAGGGCCCGAACAAGGCATGTAGCTCCCCGGGCGCGTCGACTGTATCAGCATCACAGCGGGAAAGAGTGTTGGCAGCAGAGTTGAGCTGCCCTGGGCGGTACTCCACTACGAAGTTAAAGCCAAAGAGTTTGCTGATCCACTAGTGCTGAGGCACGGTGGGTAGCCACTGGTCCAAGAGGAACTTCAGACTGTAATGATTGGTGCGGATCAAGAAGCGGCGCCCCCAAAGATACGGCCTCCAGTGCCGTACAGCCTGCACCAGGCCGATCAACTCATGCTCGTACGCCTCCCGCTTGTGGTGGCAAGCAGTGAAGGGTCAACTGAAGAAGGCCAGGGGGCTGGCCCCCTGGTGAAGCATGGCGCCAAACCCGGCGCCCGAAGCGTCGCAGTTGATGACAAACTGTTGCTCAATGTCCAGCATCTATAGCACTGGCCCCGAGGAGAAGGCATGTTTTACTGCCGCAAATGCCTCGGCGCCTCTAGTGTCTAGGCAAACGCCTCCTTGCGTAGGAGACGAGTCAGCGGCGCGACATGGTGCCAAAATCCTGAACGAATTTCCAATAATAACCGGCCAACCCTAGGAAACCGTGCACGCCCCTGGGTGAGCGGGGCTCCGGCCAGGAAGCGACAGCGTCCACCTTGTTGCTGCCATCGTGACTCCATCGGCGGAGATGACGTAGCCAAGATAGGCGACCGAAGGTGCACTTCGACCTCTTGAGGCAGGGCGTCGAAAATGAGGCGGACATGCTGCAAGTGCTCGGACCACGATGAGCTGTAGATCAAAATGTCATTGAAGAAGACGAGCATGAACCTATGAAGGAAGGGCCAGAGGACGTCGTTCATGAGAGCCTAGAATGTGGTTGGCGCGTTGGAGAGACCGAAGGGCATGATGAGGAACTCAAAGTGCCCATGGTGTGTACGAAAAGCCGTCTTCTCGATATCCTCCGGGTGCATCCGAACCTGGTGGTAGCCAGATCGTAAGTCCAACTTGGTGAAGAATCTGGTGCCGTGGACCACATCCAAAAGCTTGTCAACCACTAGGATCGAGAACTTGTCCTTCGATGTTTTGTCATTCAGCGCCCTATAGTCAATGCAGAAACACCAAGACCCATCGGCCTTCTTGACGAGCAGCACTGGCAACCACCGACAGTGTGCCTGGCAACAAGTGTATGCGGTGGTCATAGGGGCGCGCCGGAGTGAGCCCGCGGGGCTCGTCGAAGATGGTCCCGTACTGGTAAAGGAGCCGATCCAGCAGTGGCTGCTGGTGAGCGCCCGTCACCATACGGAGGGCCGGCTCCAGGATGTCATCGCGTGGACAGCCGACGCCCTTCCATAGGACGCGCTGATCGCCACGCCGGAAGGACATGCACAGATCCTCAAAATCCCATAGGATGGGTCCAAGGGTTCAGAGATAGTCGACGCCGAGGATGAGGTCGAAACCGCCCAAGTCAATGCCGAAGCAGCTGATGGTAAAGTCCTCCTTGCCGATGCACATGGCCACATTGCGAGCCACGCTAGTGCAGGCCACGCGGTCGCCGTTGCCCTCAGTGACCCGCATGTTGCTATCACCTGTCACCAGTCCGATGCGGCGCATGACCCCGATGTTGATGAAGTTGTGGGTCGAGACGCTGTCAAGAAGGACGAGGAGCTTGTGACCATGGATGTAGACGTGGACGTGCATGGTCTCCTTAGTGCAGATGCCGGCGAGGGCATAGAGGGAGACAATCGAGTCGACGGGCGGTTCGTCCCCTAGAGCCGGCTCGGCAACCGCATGAGCTGCCCCCTCGTCCACAAGGTCGTCCACCAGGAAGTCGACTGCCTCCAGATAGAACAGGCACCAGCACTGATGGCCATGCATGTGGGGATCATCACAGTTGTAGCACAGCCCTTGACAGCGATGTTCCAGCATCTCAGCTGGCATCAGGCGGCAAAAGGGGCGCTACAGCGTAGGCAGCGCTGGGGCCAGCTGCTACGGCTGTCCGGGCATAGCTGCTCTAGGCACTCTAGGCGGAACACGCATGGGTGCAGCAGGCAGCGTCAACTGCTGGCGCTGGGGGCACGCTGGCTGCAGCATTGGAGCCAGCTAGACGGCCATGGCACGATGCTCGTACACCCGAGCCAAGTGCATCGCCATCTGCAAGTCCTAGGGCTCCCGAAGTTCAACATCGACGCGGATGTGCTCCGGAAGGCCCCCCATGAACAAGTCCACCTTCTGGTGCGCCTTCTGATTGGCGTTGTGCCAGACCAGGTCATTGAAACGCTCCTGGTAGTCCTCCACCGTACTATGGAGTGTGGAAGGGCAACCGCGCTAGCTCGGAGAGGCAGTTGCAGCGGACCAGTGGCCCGAAGCGGAGATGACACAGGTCCTTGAAGCGCTCCCAAGAAGGGACGCCCTCATCCTATTCCAGGGCATAGTACCATGTTTGGGCGGCACCACAAAGATGGTAGATCGCGATCCGACGCGAGCGTGCGCTGCCCCCAAAAAAATTGCTCCCAGTGGGTGAGCCAATTCAGGGGGTCTTCCGTGCCATCGTAGGAGGTGAAGTCGAGCTTGCTGAACCGGGGGACGCCTAACCCTGGGGATGGCCCAAAGGTGGATGCCGGCGTGCCAAGGGAAGGCGTAGCTGTGGTGTAGTGGGGAAACTTCGGCAGCATTGGCAGCGAGAAGTTGGGCAGCGACGATGGTGACAGGGGAAACTTGAGCAAGTGGATGGGAACGCCGGTGGATGGGGTTGGGGAGGCGGATGGGGGTGGAGCGGCGGGCAGCATGGATGTGGGCAGCATGGCATGTGGGGCAGTGGTGGTGGTGGAGAAGGTGGACAACGCCGATGTACTGTACCCTGGCAGCTCGTAGGGGAAACTGTCGGTACAGAAAGTGACAAACTAGAGAATATTTGTAGTTTTGTTGTACGTTGAGATCGGAGGTGTAACACCCTAGGTGTTTGTCACCTATTAGCAGTGGATTTGAGCTCAAACATGACAGATCAAGTGGTGTTGAAGATGTCAAAGTCAAATGTATGAAATCGAGCTCAACTAGAATTTGGATAAAACACCTTGTTTACATTATAACCCTTTTCAAGATATATGTTTGAGTGATGTTAATAGAACTTATTTCATGTGCCTCACATCACTCTCTATCTATAGTGCTCACTGGAATAGTTTCATGATGTTTGGAATCAAAAAGTCACATGAAATGATAAGTTATATCCTTGTTGGAATGGTTTTACTAAGTGCTTGAATTGCACTATAAAGTGAATGGAAGCATAAGTCATTACCCAAACCTTGGAACCTTACCAAAATGACTCTAGATGAATTCTACAACAAAAGTCATGAAAGGTTCATGTTGAGCAAATGTCCAGAAAATGCTCCAATGGATCACAAAGGATAATTTAAGCTTTATCGTGACACTACATTGGTCAAAGTAGAACTGTAGGTTTTATACCAGTTTTGGTGTGGAGCCCTAAATAAAAGTTATAGTCCATGTTATGTACAACAAACTTTATTTTTGGAGCATACCCTAGTTTAGCATGGAAATAAGTCAAACAGAGGCTCAAAGTTGCAATCCGCTGCTGTTTTTGGACTTGGCAATTTTTGGCTTAGTGTTGGAGCTGATTTCAGTTTCAATGTACCCATATTTGGCGAATTTTAGTTTGCAAACCATTTCAAATCTGGCCAAACTCCTTTAATAAAGGTTGGAGTAATCTTGTATCTCTACACAACGGTGCAATCGGTTGAACAAATCATCAACCGGTTAGAGAGTTATGAAGGGGAGAAAAACGATATTCAGTTGTACATTTGAGGTGGTATTAGAAATTTGAAATTGCAGCTATAACAGTGCCGACCGGAACAGAGAGCTCACGCCGCGTGCCTCGCGCGCTCGCCTACATGCTCGCCACCTCGCGTCCACGCAACGTAAGCCGATGTAGAAAGCCCGTGCGCTCGCCTCCCTCCTCTCCATTCTCCTCCTCCTTCTCGCTGTCTCCTCCTCGCTCGCTCCACGCCGGGGCGCACATCCGCCATGGCCGAGCTAGAGCTCCGGCCACCACTGCCGTCCTGTCTCTGCTCTCCACCACAGCCACGGCCGCATACACCACCCCTCCCTCGTCCCTTGAGTCCCATATGTCTCTCCCGTGCACCGTGGTGTCTTCGTCTGCGTGCGCCGCTCCTTATCGCCGGAGTAAGCCAGCCGCTGCCGCCCTCGCGCCACCGTCAGCGCGCTGCGCCGGCCGTTGGGCCACCGGTCACCGTGGCCAGGTAGCCACGAGCCACCTCCGGCCGTGCCGAGGAATCTCGTGGGCGCGCGCGAGCCCGGCGCAGCCGCAGCACCCCTCCTTCGCCGCCGACGAGCCTCCTTCGGCCGGCAACAGCAAGTCCGGCATGCTCCTCTGCTTTTAATTCCGACCAGGGGCCTTGGGCTCAAATTTGACAAAATAGAAGGGTCTAACTGTGAAGTCAGTGACTCAAAGGAATAGTACCAATAAGGACCTATTCGCAGTAAATTTGCTGAATCTTTGGAAATTCATAGTAATTCGTAGGAAATTCGTAAAATAGCAAATGAGGACTTTTTGGAATCCTTGTAAAATTCTCTATGCATTAGATCTATAATATAGCATGTTTTAGTTTCAATATTTTGCGGTAAAAATAGATTTGTGCAGTAAGGTTGTAATGCTAGTTGAATTTGTTATTTTCCATAACTGCAGATCTAGGGCTCCAAATGAAGTGAAATTTTTGTGGCATGCTACTCATGTGATAGTTGATGTGTGGTAAAAATTTCATGAGTATTGGATGAAGTATGAGTGAGTTATTGGTTTATCTTGCTCTTACATGATTTCTTGCTTTAGCAACTTGTCTTTTTCATAGAGGTTGCTATACATATTCAAATGGAGTGAAATTTGTACAGTAAACTAATGAGAGGATATGTGAGCCACTGTAATTTTTGTAGAATTTATTGTATACTTTTGGTATATGTTCATTAAGTCACCTTGTTATCTAAAATAAGTTAAGAAATGCATTAAAAGAATTTATTTGGTCATGGACACTAGGTTTTATGGTGTTCTTTAGTCATGTGTGACATGTTGGTAAAGTTGGTTTTGCCTAATTATGTGTTTGCAACATAAGTTAATATTTATTTTCTTGCAAATGTGGTTTATGGACAGATCTGGGAACCTAGCAAAGTTCTTCATGATAATGTGCTTTGTTGTGAAACTTGTTTATACAAAAGTTGTAGATAATTCATGTATCTAGCTGCTGTTAAAATGTGGTGGTATTTGGCCTTGTAGTTTGTGAGCTATGCCTGTTAAAATTGGGTTTCAGAAATGGCTGCTCTCTGTTAATTGTGGACCAGTTTCTGTAAATGGGTATATTTGACTTAGTTAACTTGAGAATCATGCTAAGATGATTAAAGATGAATTGTAGAAAATTCCATAAGATTTCCAAAATGTCTTCTTGCAAGTCATTTGGATTTGTGTAACTCCAGTTATAGCTAAATCTTATAGCTACTGTTTGCATGTCCAGAAATTGGCAGATTCCAATTATAGTGTTTGCTTGTATATTGTTAAGTGTGACTTATGCCTTGAATGATGACTGAGTTAGAGCACCTGAGATCTTGGGAAACTTGTGTCATGCTTGATGTTGTCGTCTTCTTTGCCATCTTAGCATGATAGATTGTGTGATGTTTAAGTTAAGC
Source organism: Miscanthus floridulus (assembly GCF_019320115.1). NCBI lineage: Eukaryota > Viridiplantae > Streptophyta > Magnoliopsida > Poales > Poaceae > Miscanthus > Miscanthus floridulus. The sequence continues at coordinate 142,288,644 of NC_089589.1, read as the reverse complement.
ATCGCAAAGTACTTAAGTGTGTTAGTGTAAACTATGCTTGTCTTGCTTGCTATTTTGTAATGCGTCTCAGGGTACTATTCTTCATATTTATACACATGCATCTTGCATCTCATTTAGGTACGCTAGATGAACCACGTGAAGGATATGAGATGGAGCCAAACTCGAAGATTTGGTTTGGTGGATATATCCTGAAGATGGAAGGACTAAGCAAGTGCCAGGACCAAAGGTGTCACCAAGACGGTGCAAGCTAACTGAACTGACTTGTGTCGGATCCCAGGCAAGCCCCAGAGCATTATAAGCCTCCCATGTTTTTACAAATATATTGAGTATCTCTTATTGTTGATGATGCATTAAGTATAGGAATTGGTTGGAACCAATTGTTGCATTATATCCCTACCTTGTCCAGATAAAATCCTATGAATCCTAATTAAGTGTAGGATCGAATGATGCTTAGCTATGCATAGATCGGTAGAAGTCGAGTGATTTCCTGTCACCTACGAGATGTAGGATGAGCTCTGGTCACGATTGGCTATATTTGCTATCATGAAAAAGAACCATATGTTAATAATGAAAGGAGACCGAATGGGATGATGGTAGTGTAGCAACAAGGCATGGAGGTGTTGGGTGTGAATCTATCCCCGTCTGTGTTGTTTAAGGACCGATACGCTGTACGTCCTCATGTCATGTTGAACGCAGCCTAACACTTATCTGGTCGGATAAGTCGTTCCGACCGTGAAGCCTAGTAGCTTGACTCAGGCCAGGGACACGAGCGGTGGCGTGCATTCTAAAGGTAGTAAGGATGTGCAGAGAGCCATTGGCATAAGTCCAAGGCGGGTTAGAGTCCCGAACAACCTTGGCAGAGTGGTTCTCTGAGAATGTCGATCTGTTCGGACTCGCGACTCCTGAATCGTACCAAAGGTGACTTGTTTGCAACCCTGACGGGGGAAGCAGGGTTTGTGTTTAGGAATACCCCTCCAGCTGGATAGTAATTGATTCGAATCGCCGTCTCTCCCGGATATTGAGAACTTGACTGAGCAGCGGCAACATAGATTCACTAAATATAAAGATATGGTTAAATAATGATGATAATGATGATGAGAATGATGATGAGCCATGAAATACCTGATATGGTTATTATTGTTTGCAACTAAATCACATGGTTGATTAGTACAGGTGCTAATATAGATGGTAGGTAATGGCTAAAAGTCAATGCTCGTACAGGTGAATAATGCTAATGGTTACTCAAGCTTTTATGCAAAAAGGTTGTCCAGCCAGATCCACTAAATTAAGCTATGCATGATCCTTGGTGTCATTTGTTTTGGTTTCCGGCGGGTAAGTCTGGCTGAGTACATTCGAGTACTCAGGGTTTATCCCACCATGTTGCAGGTGGAGTTCTTGGCCTGTTGAAGATGGTGGTTAACCACCGGTGGGCTCGGTGATTCTATAGTTACTTCTCATCTATATGTTTTTGTCGGATGATGTCACTTATGCTAGCAATATATTTAGAACTTATATTAATGTAATCATTTGAAAGCTATGTTGTTTTCACTAAGCGGTTTTGAAACCCAAACTTGTACTTTTATTTGTGAACACATATGTAATATTATTTCCGCTGCAACCCTGTGTATGTGATGTGTATTTGCTTAATCGCGCGATCTTGGTTGTGATGTTGATTTACCGAGGTCTTTTGGGGCACTCGGTGGACTACCGGGTTTATATAAGTGAAAGTATGTGTGTGTCAATGTGTTAGCGGGGACAGCCATACTTGATCTTGTATAAATTGGGCGGTTCTGTTACAGGAGGTGGCCTCGCACTCAATGACACAGAATATATACTGGTTCAGGCAACGTGCCCTACGCCTAGTGTGGGTCGGTCGGTGACTTTATTCCTGAGCCCAGGTGCTCGAAGTCTGTAGTGGGGTTACAAACGAGAAGGAGAAAGGAGGGGTGTACGAGAGGCCCGGTCGGGTCCAACCGGAAGGGCCGAGGGCGACTGGAACTCCGCTATGAGCTAGAAGTCTAAGCGTGTGCTTGAGGGGTTGTGAGTTATCGATCTAATGAATCTGAACTTGAAGAAGTCGGCCTCCTTCGTTGGAGGGAGCGCATCCCCTTTTATAGATGAAGAGGATGGCTTTACAGGTGAGAGGGAGAGAGTACGGATGTTTCTAAGCCTTGTTACCCACGCCGACGAGGGTAGTGATGATGGTAGGCGCCCACAATATTGTTGATGTCATTGTAGAATGTCAGGTGCACATGGGAGGTTGTGTTGGCTTCTTCAGGAAGGGTGGATGTTGGTACCTGCAAAATATTGTTGGTATGTGAGGAGCCCTACCACGTGTACAAGGTATGGTGACTCCTGGCGCCCACAGTACTGTCGGTGCCCAGAGGCATGTGGGGACTTTTTACCGTACGGGAGTCCAATGGCGCCTACAATACTATAGATACAAATGTCGGCGCCTACAATACTGTTTGTGTCAGGGCGGTTGTGGAGCTCTGTTCCCGTAGGCGTACAGGGTATGGTCCCGGTATCGTGGTTTGACTTGTGCGCTGCCTTCTCCGTTCACCCCTGGTCCCTTCCGAGCGGGCGTCCCCGGTCGGATGGCCCCAGTCGGCCCTGGCCGCGCCAGTCGGAGAAGAGCGGTACGCAGGCTTCCTACGGGTCCTCGGTCGGAGTCGCGGGGTCGGAGCAGGAAGCAGCATTTTGGGCCAGACCTTCCGATCGGACAGACCGCCTGGAAGCGGCTGGTGTCCGAAGCGAGTGCTCCGGTCGGAGAGGTGGGCCGAAGAAGATGAAGAGCGGGCGCTTATTCTTTTGGGTAGACCTCTCAGTCGGTGACCGGACTGTCCTCCCGGCCCATTGTGTTTTTAGACTCTTGGGCTGGCCCACGGACTACATGTTGTTCTCCTAGGACGAGCCTTGGCGTGGAAGCTGGTCCCTGGGGGACCCCGGGTTTATGAACCCGACAGGAGCCCCGAGCCCCCAGGCGATTTGAGCCGAATCGTCCATGGGATTTTTTGTCTTGACGGCGGGTGCGCGCGAGCGCACCCTCAGGTGTAGCCCCTGAGCCCCCGGGCGGTTTGGGCAGAACCGGCTGGGGGGTTTTCTACGTTGTCAGCGGGGGAGATTTTTCTGTCGTGTCGAGGGCACCCACAGGTGTAGCCCCCGAGCCCCCAGGTGGTTCGGGCAGAACTGCCAGGGGGGTTGTTTTAGCGGGCGTGTGTGCATGTTTTTAGTTTTGAGATGGAATTTTGTTAACCACGGCGTCGTTGCGCAGCCGAGGCGGTTCCTAGGCGCGGAGATGACACAGAACTTACTGATCCCGGAGTCGATGCGCGCCGTGGATCGGGTGAGAAGGTTAGTTCAGGACAAACCCTGGCATCGGTGCGCGCCATGGAGGGAGATAGCTTGGTTCGGACGTGTCAGAGCTCACTGATCTTTGGGGTCGATGCGTGCCATGGAATCGAGCGAGGCGGAGCCGTGAACAGACCCAGGCGTCGGTGCGCGCCGTGGATCAAGAGAGTTAGTTTGGTTAGTTTAGGAATCGGATGAGCCAGAGCTTGTGGATCCTAGGAGCGCAGTCGGAAGTGAAGCCGTTATGCGAGTTTAGGAGTCGCGGTCCCAGGTTGATTGGAGCGCAGTCGGAAGTGAAGCCATTTTGAAGCCGAAGCGTAGTTAGTTGGTTAAAGATTGGACGAGGCGATGCTCGTGGATCCTGGCGTCGTTACGCGCCGCGAGATCGGGCGAGTCGCAGTCGTGGGTCTGGCGAGTTCGAGGTCGCCGTCCTTGGCGTTTATCTTGAGCCCCCGAGCCCTATCAGGCATTTTGTGGGGGTCGATGTGAGTATTGTGCGTTACCCCATCCTTGGTTCCTCACAACCGGAGGGGCTGAGTTTCATCGCCTGTCCCAATCGCTCGGGCTCGAAGACTAGCTCGGTGAGTTCGCTAACGAGTGTGATCGAGTGGAATCCAGGTCCGTCGTTCGTGATGGGGTTGGCATAGCCCTCTTGTGACATTCCACTACTCCTTTACCTGCAATCCGGCAGATGCCTAGGTCGTTCCAAAGACCGACCCAGGTGGCCTAACGGCCTCCCCTCGATGGAGATTCTGTGGGCCAGGCGAGAGGTTCAGGATCGAACGAGAAGGTTGAGATGACCCAGTCTGTCGGACCAGGCTAGGTCCGCACGGTGCTCATCTACAGTTTTCTCCCCTGGCTCTATTGGTTACCCATGTCGAATGAGGCAACCGCCGCTTTGTGACGCAACACGGAGCGTTCTAGTGCATTTCACTGCACGTGCGATGCTTAGTTCCCGAGCCCCCGGGCGGTTCATGGCCCGAATCGTCCGGGAGGCGTGGGCATATGGAATGAAATGCGTGTATGGATGTATGAATGATATAAAGAAATAGAGGGGGTTTTGATAGTGTTTACCTTGACTACTGGAGTGGTGGGGCTCGGAGAGCTTTCAGTCGGAAACGTCCGACCGGGACCCGTGCTCGTCGTTCGTGATGGAGTCGGCATGGCCCACATGGGGCGTCCCTTCGCTTCCTACCTGTGTCTCGGTGCGAATACTGAGCGACTCGATCGACTCAGGGGGCCGGTTGGTCTCCCGGCGGAGATTTCGTTTTTTGTCTCCCAGGTCTGTCTTGGGGAAGTGGGGAGCCGTTTGCGTGTGGTGGTGCTTCGGTTCCTGTGCCCATCGTGCGGTGGTGGTTTATCGTGCGCTAGTGGTGGGCCACGACCAGGCCACGTCCCGTCTGATCAGGAGCCATTCCATCGAGCGGGGCGCGTCACATCGGTTCAGGGCATGTCTCATCTGCATTAAATGGAAAAACAAAGAGAAATTCTTGCCCCGCCGTTTCTGCCTTCCCCGATTGGCACGTCCTTTTTTAACCATTGTTCCCTTTTCTTTAAGTAGGAGTAGGGAGAGGGTTCTTTGTTCTGTTCTTTTGTCTGTTCTTCATCCGCTGCCGCCTACTCTCTTCCTTTTTGCCATGAGCGTTCCTGAGAGCCACGGAGGTTTCTAGGAAAGAAGGGAGAGAGCGAGGGAGAGGAGAGGAACTCACTAATAATTTTGTGATCCAGAGTGAAGATATCGGACTGGAGGTCGTCCAATGTGAGGAAGTCGGTGGTGGAGGCCTTCGTCAAGAAGGGGTTTCTACCACCGCTGGAGGTGGCGCACTGGAGGGTCCCAGAGGGGAGGAGTTCCTGCAACCTCGTCCCGACGAGGTGGTTTCATTCCTTACCTTCCATGAGCGCAGTTTGGGATACCCCGTGCACTGGTTCCTATGTGGGCTTCTCAACGAGTGGGGTCTAGAGCTGCAGCATCTCAATCCGACGGGGCTGCTGCACATTGCTGGCTTTGTCACCGTTTGTGAGGCTTCCCTTGAGTCCCCTATGTCTCTCCCGTGCACCGTGGTGTCTTCGTCTGCGTGTGCCACTCCTTATCGCCGGAGTAAGCCAGCCGCTGCCGCCCTTGCGCCACCGTCAGCGCGCTACGCCAGCCGTTGGGCCACCGGTCACCGTGGCCAGGCAGCCACGAGCCACCTCCGGCCGTGCTGAGGAATCCCGTGGGCGCGCGCGAGCCCGGCGCAGCTGCAGCACCCCTCCTTCATCGCCGACGAGCCTCCTTCGGCCGGCAACAGCAAGTCCGGCATGCTCCTCTGCTTTTAATTCCGACCAGAGGCCTTGGGCTCAAATTTGGCAAAATAGAAGGGTTTAACTGCGAAGTCAGTGACTCAAAGGAATAGTACCAATAAGGACCTATTTGCAGTAAATTTGCTGAATCTTTGGAAATTCATAGTAATTCGTAGGAAATTCGTAAAATAGAAAATGAGGACTTTTTGGAATCCTTGTAAAATTATATATGCATTAGATCTATAATATAGCATGTTTTAGTTTTAATATTTTGCGGTAAAAATAGATTTGTGCAGTAAGGTTGTAATGCTAGTTGAATTTGTTATTTTCCATAATTGCAGATATAGGGCTCCAAATGAAGTGAAATTTTTGTGGCATGCTACTCATGTGATAGTTGATGTGTGGTAAAAATTTCATGAGTATTGGATGAAGTATGAGTGAGTTATTGTTTTATCTTGCTCTCACATGATTTCTTGCTTTAGCAACTTGTCTTTTTCATAGAGGTTGCTATACATATTCAAATGGAGTGAAATTTGTATAGTAGACTAATGAGAGGATATGTGGGCCACTGTAATTTTTGTAGAATTTATTGTATACTTTTGGTATATGTTCATTAAGTCACCTTGTTATCTAAAATAAATTAAGAAATGCATTAAAAGAATTTATTTGGTCATGGACACTAGGTTTTATGGTGTTCTTTAGTCATGTGTGACATGTTGATAAAGTTGGTTTTGCCTAATTATGTGTTTGCAACATAAGTTAATATTTATTTTCTTGCAAATGTGGTTTATGGACAGATCTGGGAACCTAGCAAAGTTCTTCATGATAATGTGCTTTGTTGTGAAACTTGTTTATACAAAAGTTGTAGATAATTCATGTATCTAGCTGCTGTTAAAATGTGGTGGTATTTGGCCTTGTAGTTTGTGAGCTATGCCTGTTTAAAGTTGGGTTTCAGAAATGGCTACTCTCTGTTAATTGTGGACCAGTTTCTGTAAATGGGTATATTTGACTTAGTTAACTTGAGAATCATGCTAAGATGATTAAAGATGAATTGTAGAAAATTCCATAAGATTTCCAAAATGTCTTCTTGCAAGTCATTTGGATTTGTGTAACTCCAGTTATAGCTAAATCTTATAGCTGCTGTTTGCATGTCCAGAAATTGGCAGATTCCAATTATAGTGTTTGCTTGTATATTGTTAAGTGTGACTTATGCCTTGAATGATGACTGAGTTAGAGCACCTGAGATCTTGGGAAACTTGTGTCATGCTTGATGTTGTCGTCTTCTTTGCCATCTTAGCATGATAGATTGTGTGATGTTTAAGTTAAGCATCGCAAAGTACTTAAGTGTGTTAGTGTAAACTATGCTTGTCTTGCTTGCTATTTTGTAATGCGTCTCAGGGTACTATTCTTTATATTTATACACATGTATCTTGCATCTCATTTAGGTACGCTAGATGAACCACGTGAAGGATGTGAGATGGAGCCAAACTCGAAGATTTGGTTTGGTGGATATATCCCGAAGATGGAAGGACTAAGCAAGTGCCAGGACCGAAGGTGTCACCAAGACGGTGCAAGCTAACTGAACTGACTTGTGTCGGATCCCAGGCAAGCCCCAGAGCATTATAAGCCTCCCATGTTTTTACAAATATATTGAGTATCTCTTATTGTTGATGATGCATTAAGTATAGGAATTGGTTGGAACCAATTGTTGCATTATATCCCTACCTTGTCCAGATAAAATCCTATGAATCCTAATTAAGTGTAGGATCGAATGATGCTTAGCTATGCATAGATCGGTAGAAGTCGAGTGATTTCCTGTCACCTACGAGATGTAGGATGAGCTCTGGTCACGGTTGGCTATATTTGCTATCATGAAAAAGAACCATGTGTTAATAATGAAAGGAGACCGAACAGGATGATGGTAGTGTAGCAACAAGGCATGGAGGTGTTGGGTGTGAATCTATCCCTGTCTGTGTCGTTTAAGGACCGATACGCTGTACGTCCTCATGTCATGTTGAACGCAGCCTAACACTTATCTGGTCGGATAAGTCGTTCCGACCGCGAAGCCTAGTAGCTTGACTCAGGCCGGGGACGCGAGCGGTGGCGTGCATTCTGGAGGTAGTAAGGATGTGCAGAGAGCCATTGGCATAAGTCCAAGGCGGGTTAGAGTCCCGAACAACCTTGGCAGAGTGGTTCTCTGAGAATGTCGATCTGTTCGGACTCGCGACTCCTGAATCGTACCAAAGGTGACTCGTTTGCGACCCTGACGGGGGAAGCAGGGTTTGTGTTTAGGAATACCCCTCCAGCTGGATAGGAATCGATTCGAATCGCCGTCTCTCCTAGATAGTGAGAACTTGACTGAGAACGTAGATTCACTAAATATAAAGATATGGTTAAATGATGATGATAATGATGGTGAGAATGATGATGAGCCATGAAATACCTGATATGGTTATTATTGTTTGCAACTAAATCACATGGTTGATTAGTACATGTGCTAATATAGATGGTAGGTAATGGCTAAAAGTCAATGCTAGTACATGTGAATAATGCTAATGGTTACTCAAGCTTTTATGCAAAAAGGTTGTCCAGCCAGATCCACTAAATTAAGCTATGCATGATCCTTGGTGTCATTTGTTTTGGTTTCCGGCGGGTAAGTCTGGCTGAGTACATTCGAGTACTTAGGGTTTATCCCACCATGTTGCAGGTGGAGTTCTTGGCCTGTTGAAGATGGTGGTTAACCACCAGTGGGCTCGGTGATTCTATAGTTACTTCTCATCTATATGTTTTTGTCGGATGATGTCACTTATGCTAGCAATATATTTAGAACTTATATTAATGTAATCATTTGAAAGCTATGTTGTTTTCACTAAGCAGTTTTGAAACCCAAACTTGTACTTTTATTTGTGAACCCATATGTAATATTATTTCCGCTGCAACCCTGTGTATGTGATGTGTATTTGCTTAATCACGCGATCTTGGTTGTGATGTTGGTTTACCGAGGTCTTTCGGGACACTCGGCGGACTACCGGGTTTATATAAGTGAAAGTATGTGTGTGTCAACGTGTTAGCGGGGACAGCCATACTTGATCTTGTATAAATTGGGCGGTTCTGTTACAGGAGGTGGCCTCGCACTCAATGACACAGGATATATACTGGTTCAGGCAACGTGCCCTACGTCCAGTGTGGGTCGGTCGGTGACTTTATTCCTGAGCCCAGGTGCTCGAAGTCTGTAGTGGGGTTACAAACGAGAAGGAGAAAGGAGGGGTGTACGAGAGGCCCGGTCGGGTCCGACCGGAAGGGCCGAGGGCGACCGGAACTCCGCTATGAGCTAGAAGTCTAAGCGTGTGCTTGAGGGGTTGTGAGCTATCGATCTAATGAATCTGAACTTGAAGAAGTCGGCCTCCTTCATTGGAGGGAGCACATCCCCTTTTATAGATGAAGAGGATGGCTTTACAGGTGAGAGGGAGAGAGTACGGATGTTTCTAAGCCTTGTTGCCCACGCCGATGAGGGTAGCGATGATGGTAGGCGCCCACAATACTGTTGATGTCACTGTAGAATGTCAGGTGCACATGGGAGGTTGTGTTAGCTTCTTCAGGAAGGGTGGATGTTGGTACTTGCAAAATAATGTTGGTATGTGAGGAGCCCTACCACGTGTACCAGGTATGGTGACTCCTGGCGCCCACAGTACTATCGGTGCCCAGAGGCATGTGGGGGCTATTTGCCGTACGAGAGTCCAACGGCGCCTACAATAATGTAGATACAAATATCGGCGCCTACAATACTGTTTGTGTCAGGGCGGTTGTGGAGCTCTGTTCCCGCAGGCGTACAGGGTATGGTCCCGGTATCGTGGTTTGACTTGTGCGCTGCCTTCTCCATTCGCCCCTGGTCCCTTCCGAGCGGGCGTCCCCAGTCGGATGGCCCCAGTCGGCCCTGGCCGCGCCAGTCGGAGAAGAGCGGTACGCAGGCTTCCTACGGGTCCCCGGTCGGAGTCGCGGGGTCGGAGCTGGAAGCAGCGTTTTGGGCCAGGCCTTCCGATCGGAGAGACCACCTGGAGGCGGCTGGTGTCCGAAGCGAGTGCTCCGGTCGGAGAGGTGGGCCGAAGAAGTTGAAGGGCGGGTGCTTGTTCTTTTGGGTAGACCTCCCGGTTGGCGACCGGACTGTCCTCCCGGCCCGTTGCGTTTTTAGACTCTTGGGCCAACCCACGGACTACATGCTGTTCTCCTGGGCCGAGCCCTGGCGTGGAAGCCGGTCCCTGGGGGACCCCGGGTTTATGAACCCGACAGAAACCTTGGGGCATGGTCGCCGCCGATGAAGACACCTGATGACTCTCCACGGTGGCCAGGCAAGATTGCATGGATGCCTATTGTGAGGAGAGGTGCGCTTGCCCAATGTTCAAGCTGGCCAGCTGCTGGGCGATCTCCGCGAGGGGGCGCCCCAGCGTCGCCGGCGGCACGACTGGATGGACCGGCGGCGCCGTGGTCTTGGCGTCCACCACAGCGGTAGCATCGGAGCCTGACATCTCCGATACCAGATTGTTAGGATCCTTGATCCTACCCCGGCTACGTAGTGCATAGGGATGGAAGGCGGGAGGTCGGGGCTTGATCTCACAGCGGCGGCGCGGAGCCGTGGCGGTGAGAGCTCACGTGAGGGAGGGGAAGGAGGCAGGAGAGGCTCAGTAGATGGCCCTTGAGGCCGGACAAGATATTTGCCTTGCTTAATTCTCCAATAATTGTTTACAAGATATATATATATATATATATATATATATATATATATATAGCCACTCTATAAAATCCTATTTTAAAAAATAAATATCCTATTGAGGGAAATAGCAAATAAAGATAACAACGCCATTAGCCCATCTAATCCAGGCGCCTCATAGCCCCGTGCACGGGCCTCCTAGCCACCTGTGCGCCGGCTCCTGACGTACTGGACGCCGGTCATAACATATAATGGCACGGAAGAAGTAGGCAAGAATTTGAATAGGTGAAGAAAATTTGACCATACCTATTCTCACGCGAGGGATGCAGGAAATAGTGTGCCATTCGGAGGTCCCTTTCCTTGTCCAATCATCCAACAACTGTGGATCACACCCTCTAATGATGAAAGACTCCCGTGAGGAGGGCAAAATGGGAAAGGGCAGGTCATAAGGAGCTGTATCGAACTCCAGCTTCTTGAGAGAGGAAAGATTTTCCAGTGGTAGCATGATATTAGGTTTCTGTATCTCCAGGGACTCAAGGGATGTCCTATTTTGCTGCAGCCATCGTTGAGATATGCGGTCACAACCAACGGAAATTATCAAGTTCTTCACGTTGCGCAACCTCCGCAGTGGTTCTATTTCCAACATAGGTGTGGTATGGACCCAGAGTGTGTACACCTGTAGGGAGAAATCAGGCACCACGTCTCCACAAACTTCACCTAATGAGGCACCCTCCTCAAGCCTTTCGCAGTCTCTGATTTCTAGCCAGGTGAGGTATGCAAGTGCTCCGAGACCACACAGGGATGACAGGTAATCACAATTCGTTATAAACATCTCCCGCAGTGCCCTGAGACTCCTGAACACATCAGATGATGGGAGGGACCTCACTCTGGAGCAAATACGCAAATTCAATGAAGTAAGATTTGTAAGACCAAACACTGAATTCACTAGTGGGAGCTCGAAGTCCCCACATTGCTCTATGGAGAGTTCCTTGAGTGTGTTAGGGAGTAGTAGTCCACCATCAATATTTTCTGACATTCTCAATAAGATGCATCTACTAATGCGAAATTCTGTGAGGCCCTTCATTTCCACAAATAACAAAGGAGCACGAGTCAATTTTTCACAATAAACGATATTTAGGGTCCGAATAGTTTGGACACAGTGCTCCTGCAGTAGAAAGCTCCCTTCTAAAGAAGTTAAATTTGAACAATTGCTGATGATGACTGAGAGTAGCTTGGGTAGCAAGCCTATGGAACCCATGTTGTCATGATGGTCACACATTCTTGGAAGGATAGTCAACCCAACATTATTGATTTCCAACTGCACCAAACTAGAAGGTAGAGGTGGCAGCACCCTCAGATTTCCGCAATCTTCCACAACCAGAGTTCTCAGATTTGGAGGCAAGGAACCATCAAATGATTGACCGATCTGTCTCAATTCAGTAGTATTTTGCAACTCAAGATGCTTGAGCGACAATAAGTTTCCAAGAGCTGGGAGGCACACCCAATTTCTGCACTTCCTCAGCTCCAGTGACACCGTAGTCTGAAAGCTATGTATCCAAGATGGAAATTGAAAACCATTGTATCCTGCAATTTCAAGATTTTGAAGGCAAGCGGGTGGCCGAAGTTCCTCAATAACCATATCATCTTCATTATTAGGAGAGTCGTTATTGGTCACAGACCAGTTAAGTGATAATGACTTAAGATGGTCTTTCTCGTGCAGTTTGGCCTCAGTAACCTCTCCACGGTTCCCAATATTCTCAAGGTTACACATTTTTAACTTGCGGAGACTGCTTAAATTTTGAAGAGAACTTATTTTATATCCTTCCTTTGCCTGAATCTGAAAGTTGTCCAACTCCTGAAGGGAAGTTAGTCTGTCAACAAATAACTCACCAAATCCATGGGACACATATCTCAACCAAGAAAGGTTTCCGAACTTTAATTGCTCTGGCCCTATGTCAATACTTCTGTCTGCAATAAGTATTTGCAAGTGATAGAGTTTAGAAAGTCCTTGTACTTTTTGCATCCCAGAGAAGGAGACATAACGAAGATGCTTATTAGCAACTTCTTTTGCAAAGCAAAATTCGGGAACCCCTTTTAAGATCAATAACCGCAACCGCTTCAAGTTCTTTACAACTTTCTCCAGTGCATATACACGTGCCATGCCAAGATCACTGGAGCTTTCTATGACAAGTGTGCGCAAATTCTTGAAGAATGAGATTGCCTTAGTCTTCTCAATTGTTAACTTGCTGAAGTCTGCAATCTACAAGTGTCTAACTGTATGTCTGTCATGCATATAATCAACAGATTCAAGTCTTAGACATTCGCCAAAAGAAACATTGCGTGATAAATCGTGCAATAAATCATGCATGATATAATATCCTGAGTAGTGTTTGTTGTTAGGATCTCCTGTTGGCACAAAAGAAAAAAATGATTTTCTTGTCAATTGTGCCAGGTATCTTTCGCCGATGTCTTCTGGCTTCTCAGTTCCACCTTCAACATGTGGAATCAGTCCTGATCCCATCCACATTTTCACCAATTCGTCCTTCTTAAACATAGAATCTTTTGGAAAAATGCTACAGTATCTGAAGCAGAGTTGTAAGTCTTCTGGTAGATGCCGGTAGCTTGATCAGAGAACAGTCATGATGATAACATCCAGTCTTCCTTTCAACTGCTCAAGCTGTGTGTACAGATTCTCCCAGTATTGTTCATTAGGAACATTTTCCTTCAGATATCCACCTGCAATCTTTGTCACCAATGGACACACTTGAAACTTCTTTACATTTTTTTTAGCAATTGGCAGGAGATGTGTGTAATCTTCAGTTTGCATATCTTTAAATGCGACTTTCTGAAATAGTGTAAAATTGGCGTCTTCATCTAGTCCACGTAAGTGAAAATACTTCGGTTCACTCCCGATCGCACTTGCAACCATATCTGCCACAGATTGCATTCGGATTGTCAGCAGGATCCTGCTTCCTTTCTGGCTAGTCTGCAAAGGCGCCATTAATTTATCCCATTCTTCCCATCTTCTGTCTTCCCAAACATCATCTAAAATAAGCAAAAATTTCTTAGGGTTGAGCTGCTCTTTGAGAAGTTGTTGCAGTGCCTCCAAACTATCAGCATTTGGCCTGTTTTTTGTAACTGCCTCTAGGATCTTCTTTGTTATCCTTGTTGCACTGAATGTATTGTCAGACACATGTGCCCACACAATTATATCAAAGTGAGGTGAACCTTCTAAATCTCTGCACACAAGTTTAGCAAGGGTGGTCTTCCCTATACCTCCGATGCCAATTATTGCAAAGACAGGAACCGTGCTGGCTCTACAAGTGCTTGAACCTTCATCTAAATTATTAGTCAACCACATTATGACCTCATTCTTCTCCCTGTTACGGCCAAAGATTTCAGTGCCCACCAGAGAGCTAGTCTGTCGATCACTGCTTTCAGCACCATCTGGCAAGGCACGACTGTCAAACCGGCTGATAAGCTGAAGGAATGTGCAGACACCTTCTGCAACTCCATCTAAATCTTGGATAGCCTTTCTCAGCTTCTTCACCATGTTTCCTTCAGAGGTATGCCTCACAAATCTTCCAAATACCCTATCTCTGAAGAACCTCGTGACCGGATTGCGTACCTGAATGTGATGTTGGAGGTTTTGTGGATGTGCATCTTCCTCAAGCTTGTAGTAGCCTACCTCATCAAGTGCATCCTCAGCACCTTCAACCGCATCTCGGAACCGCCAAAGCCACTGGTCCAACGCACGGCCCTTCTTTGCGTCGATCTGCTCGAGGTTGACGGACCGCCTGGATCTCTGTGAGCCGCTGCTCCAACCGATCCTTGACGGCCTCCATGCCCTCGGCCTGGTGGCAGTCCCTGAGGTAGCTGAAGGCCTTGTTGACTATGAATGAGATGGCTGGCGTTGCCACCGACTTGCCGGCGAAAACCAGTGCGGCGGTGCCAGCCATTTCTTGGAATATGAGGGTCTGTTCTGGCGTGCTCTCTGTTTGCAAGAGCAACTGAAAATGGTTAAGAGCATGGCCTGCGCAGGTCGTCGGTGTCCAAGTTTTGTAAGCTCGCTGAGAAAGCTTGCCCGGATCCAAATTATGTTTAGGACCCTCTGTAAAGCATAAATCGGTTAGGGACACAAGGAAATGGACAAATTTTGACATATCTAGGGTATGTTTGGCAGAGCTTAAAACGACATGATCCGTATTCAATTTTTCTAGCCAAACACTTATCAACTCCAAAACCATTGATATGTCCTAGATCTACCAAACAGGTGGAGTTGGAGAAAATTACCCGCCACTATCACTGGTTATACAAAAATAATGCTTTGTTCTCTCTTTCCTATCATTTCCCGTCATTGCACGCCTGCCCCGCCCCGCCTGCCCTTGGCCAGGGCTACACCCACCGAGGCCGCGTGCGCCCTTGGCCGGACGGACGCTCGCCGATGGTCGCGGCTACCGGTGGCTGCGAGCTCCAACTGCGTGCAAGCTCGTTGGGAGTTAGAAACCCATGGTTTTTTTTTTTTGCATTTTTCATTATACCCATTGACACGTGGGCTCGGGTTGGAAGTAAGATGGAGAGAAGCGTGGAGCTGTACCAAACATTTGGGTGAATCCCATGACCCATATCAACGGTGGAGCTATTCCATGTGGATCTTGATGGATCTAGAACTAGTGAAGCTCTGTCAAACAGACCCTTGCTCACTTAGAACTCAGAATTAGAGAGATACCATGGGGCGCAACACGAAACCATGTTCCCTACGAAGATTGACTTGGCCCTGTTTATGCAAAACATGTAAACAACTAGTTCCATATGAGAGCAACGTCATGTTTATATATGATGCGAACTACGCGTATGACTTGGAATCCGCTGGCACGGTTGTTGATGGCAGTTGGCGCCAGCTAGCACGACCTGTTAAAGTCAACTGTTTGTGATTGATGGCTTTGAGTGTGAGGTCTACCGCCTCGGCACCATTTTTTTTTTTTTTGAAAAAGTAAAACCTCCATTGCATCACAAACATGTAACGTGCAAGCGACGACAAGCTGTTGCATTTTCCCGGCCAATACTCCGTGCGCATGAGAGCCATGGTGGCCGGTCAAGGGGCGCAGCTCTGGGTGTAGAGTCTAGTCTGCCGACTGTTGAGAACAATAACTTTTCGCTAAATTTATCAGGCTTTTAAGGCTTCCCCAAGGCAGTGGCTTTAGAAGTAGCACCAAAATCTACGATATACAAAAAGTAGGTGCCCTAGAGTTGTCATAGTTACATGTAGAAGCTACATATGCTTAGAGAGAGAATATGGTCAATACATGAAAAGAAGAGAGAAAAAAAAAGTTACACATAATGAAAGAAAAAAAAAAGAATTTTAAGACCACAAGTAGTGATAGTTTGCATTGTGTGAATTGTAGTCTTAATGTCTGTATGGACTACTTTATTGGTACTGGAACCACAGGAACGTTAGCCTCTCGTGCCCTAAGCCAAGTAGTCAACTGACCTCGATGAAAAAAAAAGGCCCTGGCTCGGCCCGGTAGGACGTTTGTAAGTTCCTCTACTGTTTGCAGCAGTTGGCGACTGGATTGTAGAAGAAATGGAAATGGGATAGGAAGCACAGATATACTGTACAGTAGAACAGCAGCAGAGTAGCAAACAAAATTGCTTTACGGTTAGGAAGGATCGGGGAACTCTTTCTTCTCTTCGAACTAGTCAGTACATGGGCGGGCTGCTTGATCAGTTGTTCACTTGTTCTTGGCACTATGGCCCCGTTCGCCCTTAAATCCGACTTGATCTGTTTCTTTTTTCATCCGGAACAGTATTTTCTTCTCACAAATTCCTCCAAAATTCTTTTAAACCATCCAAATTCCTCCACAACCATACCAGCCGAACACCCCCTATGAATCCCTTTGTCTTCTCAGGCCTTGTTTAGATCCCACCTAAAAACTTTACACCCTATTATATCGGATGTTTGGACACATGCATGGAGTATTAAATATAGACTAAAAAATAACTAATTACATAGATTACGTGTAAATTGCGAGATGAATCTTTTAAGCCTAATTAATCCATGATTAAACACTAATTGCTACAGTATACACATGTGCTAATGATGGATTAATTAAGCTTAATAAATTCGTCTCGCGGTTTACGGACGAATTCTGTAATTTATTTTTTTATTAGCGTCCTAACACCCCATGCAACCTCTCTACGTGACACCCCAAACTTCTCCAACTCATCCACCCCCTGCTGAAGTTCCACTGAGGCACTGACAACTGGAGGAATGACTAACAGTGAGTCAGTGTACAAGGCAGATGAGAGTCCATGACAGAATGCACATGACGGTGTCCCGTGTACCAGACTCGTTCCATCGACTGAACAAACAATTGCCACTAAGCAGACAAAAAAAAAGAGGGGGAAAAAGTAAGGTAGAGAACCCACGGCTCGCCTCATTCCTCTTGGATGCAGTCTAGGCTATTGGTTTTGATCTGCCTCGAGGACCGTCCATAGTCTTCCAGCCGATCCAGAAACAGCCATGCTAACTGGAGTACTGAACAATGCAATGCGGACCGAGAAAACAATTGATTCAGCAGAACTAACAAGAATCATTTGCATTTTAGTGCTTGACAACAGATTTGACATTACATGGAATGCTCGTTTTGTACAACAGCAACACCGGCACACTGTGCCACTGCCATCTCCATCTCCCAAAGCAAGCATTTTGTACATCAAGGAGGGGCAACACAACAGTTCAGTTGACCCAAGCGATGACAAAGCAGACAGTTGACCAACAATTGATCTGCAGATGCTGCAGTGCAGCCTTTAAGCCGAGATGGTTTCAGTCCTTGACATCTGCAACGCCTTCAGAAGCTAACTGAAACCTTTGCTTGGGCTTCAGGCAGACAGGGAGAGCTTATTACTTTACAGGTCCCCCCTCTCGTCCCTTGCGAAGAGCAATGGGCATGGATAGGAATACCGACATTAGGGGCTTGGATATAGATGACTAGTTAGTATGATCAACTGGTAGAGCAATGCACCTTTTTGTCGAAGCATGAACCATGATGTTTCCCCCAATGGGCTTTTTTCTAACGAAAATGACAAGAGCTCCTCAGTTAAGAGAGAAAAGAGAGTTCGAAGCACACAATACAGGTTAATCCCAAAGCCCAAAATGGATCTAGAAACAAATCTCCCCAGAAATTATCTGGGGACGAAAAAAAACTGAGCCTGAAGAACACGTAGAAGAGGAAAGGGAGCTACGACAGCAAAAATCAAATGCTTGAAGGAATTGCCACCAACAAAGTGCTACTACTTGATTGGTGATAACCACATTTACTCCAAACTGCCGTGACTAATAAAATCAAATTAAGCAAAACCGAACAAATTGTAAACAGAATTTTCATTTGAACGAAAGCTAAGACATAGCGATAAAGGTAAAGGCTACAATTTTCTCAATGAAAAAAAAAAGAATGCTATCTTACAACTGACCTCATCAGCAAACTTCTGAAAGCTCCTCAATAACTTTAGTCATGTGCCCACTTCAACTGCCAGGCAACCTGCACCAATAGTCAAGAACTCAAGATCGTGTCAACTGGAGTCACATATTGTCACATTCACTACTACTTTATCAGGATCGGTCATTGTTCTGTGAATCCGATTATCTACACACTGCACTTCCAGCAATTGCTGTGATAATTGAACAAATAAACGCAAAAATGGGAACTGGACTGATATTTGATACATCATAACTATAATTCTATATCAATATTTGTTGTTGTCAGGTCTCATGCAACACACAACAGGGCAACAGGCATCGCTTTACAACAGGATGCTCGGATCAGTTACAGGTGCAACCGCATCTGTGAAGGCAAGTGTTCTGTACATCAAAGTGGGGAAACTCAGCAGCTGACCCAAGGAATGACAAAGCAGATAGCAGACAAGCACTGGAGACAAAGCTACTGTGCACTGTATGCAGAGATAAGACAGCCTCAATCCTTGACATCTGCGACGCCTTCAGAAGCTATCTGAAACCTCGCTTCAGCTTCAGCCAAGCAGGGAGAGCTTATTACTTTACAAATCCGCTCCTCCCCTCTTCCCTTGTGAAGAGCAAGCCTGATGGAGAGTTGGAGACACTATCGACATTTTAAGATACGATATGGATAGGAACAGAACAGAACCTGGGTCTTGGAGAAAACCAGTTAGTTCTTGATAGCTGGCATAATGTACCTTGTTGTGGAAGCATGAGCCATGATGTTACCACCAACGGGCTTGATCTGTGGTCCGGCAAACATAGCAGAGCCATCCACTTGTGCTACTACTTGATTGGTGATAACCACAGCAACTCCAAACTGCCATGATCAATCAAATCAAATTAAGAAAAGCAAAAAATCATGAAGGGATATCCAGCGTCAACAGCATTTTCATTTGACTGAAAGCTAAGACAAAAACCATAAAGAGAAAAGACTTGGTGTTCTTGAAGACAAAAAATAATAACAATTTATACCAACCTCATCTGCTAACTTCTGAAGGCTTCTCAGAAACTTAACCATATGCATTTGCCTAGCCGATAGCTCCCCTCTTCCTGAGAAATCAGTTCTGTACAGAGCTGTGGCACTGTCAACAACCATTAGAGCAAACCTGCAGATGTAGATATTCAGATTAGAAATTCTGACCAAGCTACCTCCATAATCACTAGTCTTCATAACAGATATATACTGATAATCAAAGAACACAGACATTGGCAGAGTAAGCAGTTGCAGTGACAAATTTAGCTGGATTCTGCATTTCCTAATGTGATTTGATTGTGAAGCAGCACATCATGTATTCAGGTTAGACTAAGCGTAGCAAACACTGCATTGGTATATCCCTACAGACAAACCAGGGCATACAATTAATTAGCTGTAATGTAATGCAAGGTTTGATATGGTACATACCTCAGCTAATTAACCATTTTATGTTTTAGCTAGTTAGCTTATATGAATCGCAACATGGGATATTCTTGTACAATGCACGTAGAGTGAAAACAGACAATACTAATGTTGTAAATAGTAGTGAAGTCCAGTTCAGTATGAGAGTTGCATTTGTATTTTATTGTCACATGTTACCGTTATGTGGGTCCAAAGGATCAGTACTTTAACTAAGGCATGATCCCTTTGATTCATAAGCAAAAGATAACCAAATCAATTTCAATTTATTTACCTAGAGCACAACTGATAGAAAGTAAAGCACGCTTATGTGCTCAAAGTAACATATAGTTCACATGTAGACTCAAAACAATAAGTTGGACTTGCCTTGTCTCTATCATCATGGAAGCTGCCTCCAGCAGAAGTCTGGATTGATGATCTGTATTATAAGCTCTGGCATAAGCCACATTCTCTAGCACATCAGCACCGTTAAGCCCAAACCTAGATTCCAGTATGAGCATGTTTAGTGATCAAATTTATGTTATAATAATTAAAAAAAATGCAACTAAGGTATCACCTGTCAGCTATCTGCAGGAGCCTTTGTGGTCTGAACGTACCCTCTGCATCAATGTACAGAGCCTTTCCTTCACCACCACCTTGGTCCAGTGGAAGCTGCAATGTAAATTGTTTACATATTTTACACCAACAAAATAAAATGGAAAAAGCCAAGAAGGGGTTGATAGACAAAAATCTCACCTGACATGTAACACAAAGGGTGTGACACAATTAAGTCTTTCCAGAGCGGAACTCACCATATATCTCTGTGATAGATCCTGTTTCTATCCCACCTGTTGCAGGTATGTCATAACACTATAACAGAATGCTAAATCACTGCGAGTAACTAGATTAAGTTTTAAGTTCTGTAGGAAAAGTAAGATCATGGAATCTACAAGCTCATTACCCTCCAAGATCTTATCAAGTTCTCTTGATCCAGTTGTAACTTGAATAATCTCCAGCCGCTGCGCATGTAGTTGGCTGGCACTTGTAAATCCCAGTGGAACTATCTTGGATGCTGCAAAAGGTTTGTAGACAGTTACGAGTTCAACAGTACGCAACACAACTTCCCTACAACATAGCCTCAATACATATAGTTCCATATTACTTGCCTGCTTCAATTATCTTGCCAACTTTAGCTTCACTTATTCCTTTGATCTGCACAAGATCTTTCCTTGGAGTGTAAGCCACAGCCTCCACAGTGTGCAGACCAGAATCTTTCAGCTTTTTCACATCCAATGCAGCTATTCCAGAAGCCTAGACCACAAATGACACAAATTTAATGTTAACAGAGCAATGTGCCCTTTTTATGTTTCAAGAAACTAGTTACAGTTAGTCTGCTACCTAAATGGCACTGAAACAAGGGAATAGATACAAACTACAAAATGCAATCATAAGAGCCTTTGCTAATGTATATTGACTACAATTGAAGAACACCATGTCCTTAGGCAATGAACTACAATTGTGCCATTTATTAACTAACAGGCCAATATAGTTCAGGCAACAAATTCCTCATTTTCTGAAGGCGTTTGCACAGGGAAACTATTTCAGGCCAATATGGTTCAGGCAGCAATGAACTGAAATTATGTCAGACTCATCTGAAATGATGTATGCACAGGAAAATCAATTAACAGAAGAGCAATTCTCACAAGAAACAGGATGGTGACTTCATGCTTCATTTCTCAAGCATATTTCAGAAGCAACTACCCATGTCCCATGAATCCACTCGAGAGCCTAGTCATGATTCCAGTTGAAAGCACATCATCTCAGTACAGCAATGAATGTACTAAACGTTGACACTGTTTATTACTGACAATTGTGCAATCCGTGGTAGAAAGGACCAAACAAAGCCCAATAATCGCTCAAACTTGACCGCTATTCATGTGAAGTGGCGAATTATCAAGAACCTAGGTTTTGGCAACCAAGAATCTGCCGAGACCATGTCAATTCAATCACGCATGACCTGGAAATTCCATACTCTCTCACAATCGTCGCGTCATTCACGGGAAAAGGCAAGTTAATCAACAAAGAACCTAGTTTCTCGCAGTCAATAAACCGCGGCAACAGCTGGGGAAAAAGGAAAACCAACGCCAATTCATACTCGCACGGATCGGAACATCCAAGAAAGGCTTGCCCTGGCTCCACCAAGTGCGGAACAAACGATTCAAGAACCTCCCATCTCTTCGGCCAAGAACCCAGCCCCACACCCAAAGAACCCGAACCCGCGACGAAGCCCACCTCCACTCCCTAATCGCGCAGAACGCGGAGCCGGAGCCTCAAGAAAGCCTCGGCCTCGGAAACGCCGCCCGTTCCGGGGCATCGCGAGGGGAACAAGAACCGGACCCAAGAAGCCGTGTAGGGTTTGGGCGCGGGCCGAGGGGAGCCGGGTCCGTACCTGGAGCTGCTCGATGGGGAATGGCCCGTGCTCCACCTCCTCCTGCTGCTCCGCTCCCGCCGCCGAGGCCGAGGCCGCCGCGCTTCTGCTGCTGCTGCTGCTGCGCCGCCGACATGGTCTTCTCCTTCTCTCACCTCTGCTGCTCTGCCTGTTCACTCTGTTTGTTTGTTCGAAGAGAATTGGACCTCACATGGCGGGAGGCTGGGAGGGTTTACTGGACCTTACATGGGCCACCGTCCAATGGGCCAACCAGTGGCCGTCGGCCCGCGTTTGGTTGAGCACACTAAGATGACTATGGGCTTGACTTCAATCCAATCTTCGTTTCATTTCTTTCCGAAAAATGTCTACCTTACCTCCTCAACTTTCGCAAAAGTCTGTTTTTCCTCCTTGAACTCTAAAATCGAGCAAAACACCTCCCTCAACTTTTAAAACTGTTTATTTTACCTCCCCTGGCCCTGTTATAAGCAGTTTTGAAGGTGATTTTGTCTTTTTCTTTTTTATTTATTTTGGCTGAATTTTTAAAAAATCATAGTAAATCATCGAAAAATCATAAAATAAAAAATCTAATTTTGTTAGACTCCACATGAGTAGATCTACACAGTGAATATATAATATGGTAAGTTTTAGGACAAAGTTTTTGCTGTGGCTTTAGATCTATGATTTTTTGTAATTAATTGGAATAATTCATAGCTGCAGTTTCTATGGTCCAATTATGATAAAATTTTTATAGTGGGCTAATTATTGTATGATTGAACTATAGTAAAAATTTCATACTCATTGGATCATGTATAGCTTAGTTATAGATTTATTTATTTTTAACAAACATAAACCTAAATAAAATCTATAACTAAGTTATACATGATCTAATGAGTATGCAATTTTTACTATAGTTTAAGAATACAATAATTAGTCCATCATAAAAAATTCACCACAATTGAACCAT
The DNA here is from genome assembly GCF_019320115.1 of Miscanthus floridulus. Lineage (NCBI taxonomy): Eukaryota > Viridiplantae > Streptophyta > Magnoliopsida > Poales > Poaceae > Miscanthus > Miscanthus floridulus. Next base: position 142,266,028 of record NC_089589.1, on the reverse strand, counting down.
AGAAACCACAGCTATGAATTATTCCATTTAATTACAGAAAAAACATAGATCTAAAGCTACAACAAAAACTTTGTACTAAAGCATACCATATTATATGTTCACTGTGTAGATCTACTCATATGGAGTTCAACAAAATTGGAATTTTCTATTTTATGATTTTCTGTGATTTACTATGTTTTTTCAAAGATTTGGCCGAAATAAATAAATAAGACAAAACCGCCTTCAAAGCTGCTTATAACAGGGCCAAGGAGATAAGATGAACGTTTTTAAAAGTTGAGGGAGGTGTTTTGCCCGGTTTTGGAGTTCAGGGAGGAAAACGGACTTTCGCGAAAGTTGAGGAGGTAATGTGGACTTTTTCCTTTTTTAGCAGAAACGAAGCCCAACCTAGAGGCTGGGACGTGTCCGATCCTGCGCGGCGGCCCATATACATGGCGGACCGCGCCCTGCCCGCACCGCCGCCCTCGCCTGTGTTCTTCGCTTCAACTTCCTCAGCAAGCAGAAGAGGAGAGAAGAGAGAGAGGTGGCGAGGTCCTGCTCGATCCAGCATCCGCCGTCACTGGAGTCGCCGACCGAGAGGATGTTTCTCATGAGGTGACTGGCCGGTTTCAGATCCCTCTGTCCATCATTAAACCCTCTGGATTCAATCCTCCGCCGTTGGCGGCCCGTTGTGGCACTGTCAACAATCATTGGAGCAAACCTGCAAATGTAGATATTCAAATTAGAAATTCTAACCAAGCTACCTATGTAATCACTAGTCTTCATAACAAATATATACTGAAGGGAATGCGGGTGGCTGCATGATAGCACAAAAAGATTTACTACATAAAATAGGATCACTTGCATATAGATGATCATAGATTATATTTCCAACGCGCGACGCAACGGAAGATTTAGCGGAACGGGCGTAGTTGATGTCAAGGAAGTAGGTATACCGTACGACCTGACGTAGTGCGCATGGAGAGGTGAACAGCGCGACATGGCGTGCTAGTGCTTGACAACGCGTTCAGATGTACTGCCGCAGACCAAACGACACCGCAACAGTCTTCACAGAATCACAGCGGCCTCCTGTTCTCATGCACAAGGGCGTGACCAAGGCTGCTAGTCGTGTGGTGGCTAGGGCTAATCAGGGTTATTACCCCCTTGGCCAGTGATTAGCATATATAGTTATTGCTAATGGGCCACATGGGTTGGACAGGCCCACACTGAGTTGGGCATATTTCTAGCACCTTACTCCTCACTTTGTCAATCATGTTGGCTATTTTCGTAATCTCACATAAACTCTGTTCTTTTGATTGCTCTGTATAGAGTTGACAGGAGGAGGAACCAGGGTGCTCAAAACTGAGCGGAGAGGCACGACAGCGACATCGCATCGTGGACGAACCGGCACAACGGTATTGTCTAGATGGTGCGTACCATCGAGCCCACAGGATGAGGGAGCACATAGCCCGGTTGAAGGCAAACACCGGCCTCAAGCTGTCATGGGCTTTGTTCAAAATTTTATTTCAGAGCTAAGATTGTGAAAGAGAGGGGTGGTAACAATAAAGCAGTCCGCACTAAGATTGGCTCCTCCTTCACAAGGTTTTATGACGATGAACGTTGACGCGGCAGTGGCTAAGGGAAGTAACAGAGGAGCACTTTTTGTCATTTGTAGATATCAACAATTAGTTTATCATGGCTCCTCTGCTATTGTCATCGGTGGGTTTTTAGAGGACCCAGCCACTTTGGAAGCTATGGCATGCTGGAAAGCTTTGTCTTTGGCGTCAGATTTGAACCTATACTGTACCCTTTATCATCAATCAATGAAGTCGGTGTTTCACCTAAAAAAATCTTGTATAAAGTTGCAAAGCAAAGGAAAATACAAATACTGGAGCTTTCATCGGTGATTGAAAAAGAAAATGGCGTCTATGTGATTCCACGAATACGACCAACGACTTAGAAATTTCAAATTAAGACCATCAACTTCATATCTGCCGTCTCCCGGGGGCGGGAACAGTTGCTTCGAGCTGGCATGAACTTCTCCGTCCGTGCCACAACGGAGCCATCAACTTTTATATCTCTTGACTTCGGGGATTTAGGGGGAGACTTGCCTAAGACCGTCGCAACAACAATACTGTCGGTGTTTCGGACCCGGGGGTCCTCAACCAATCAGTAAATATGAACTGCGTGCCCCTAATCCCGGATAGTGATGCAAAGAGACACAAGGTTTATACTGGTTCAGGCAATCGGTGCCCTACGTCCAGTCTAGGAGATCGATCTTGTATTCTTTGCACCGAAGTGCTTGTAGTAGGGGGTTACAAGCTGGGTGAGAGAGGGAGCTAGTCCCAGGTCTCGGCGTGGAGTGGTGCGGGCTGCTTGAGTCGTTGCTCTCAGGCAGCGTGGGAGCGTGCGTGAATTGAGTGAGTGCGTTTTGCGCGTGAGGGCCGGCGTGGTCTCGATCCATAGAAACGGCCCTGGCTGCTTCCTTTTATAGCCACAAGGAGGGAGCCAGGAGTACATGAGAGAGCTACATGTGGAGCCTTAGCGAGGAAGGAAGATCCAGTACTGTGGCCTATTCCTGTAGCAGCACAGTGTCGGGAATGGCAATTGGTACTTGATCACTGGTGCGTCATGCCGGCCATGCCTGAGGCTGTTGAAGTCGTAGGGGTCCTCGTTGACGTTTAGTCAACATGGCCTCCTCTGTAGGTGACATGCCGTGCCTTGTGAATTTTTGACTTGGTGGTTCGCCGAGGCCTGGCAGGTGTTTGTGGCCGACCGCGCCGAGGCCTGATTTGCCGAGGCCTGGGAGGTGACCTGAGTACGATGCGGCGGTCTCGGTGGTCAGCGTCGTACCCGGTTTAGGTGGAAAAGTACAGGGCGTGTGTCCGCAAAGCACGGTAGTCCCTGCACCGTCAGTGGGGAATGGTAAAAAATGAGATTTGACCGCCGTCCCATCGCCCCTGTTGCTATGCCCTGCCAATCGTGGCTGACGTAGGCGCAACCAGGGGTACTTACACGGATGGGACAGCCCGCCAGAGGGGCAGTTGAGGAGGAGACGACGAGGATGCGGGATGAACCCGGCCTCGGCCGAGGCGGAGAAGGAATAGTACGTCTGAGACCCTGCCGGGGGGTCTCGGACGAGGCGTAGAATGAGCAGTTGGGCTCTCCTGCGGTTTCCGAGACTACAGGGACATGGACTTGACCTTCCATGCTGCTTTGTCCTTGGCACAGGGGTTAGGTAGCACAGTGATGAGCACAGTGGCAGGTAACCCCTGTTGCGCCCGGTCCCCTGTCCCGTCGGTCGTTCTGCCCGTACTGTACCTGAGTGCAGCTGACGTTTGCGGGAGTAGTTGGGCGCATTAATCTGGACATGACGTTTCGTCAGAGGAGTTTGGTCGGGACGGAGGTTACGAGTATGTTTGCCGAGCCCGGCCTCGAGCGAAACGGAGAATTGGCATCCCATCGGAGGCCTTTCGGGGCGAGGCCTCGGCGAGAGGGCCTCGGCGGGGCGCTTTTGGCCTTTCGTATGAGGCCTCGGCGCAAGGCCTCGAGCGAATCGGAGAATTCTGCAGAGACCTGGCGGTAGTCTTTTGGCTTTGATTTTTGCAAGGTTTAAGCAACATTTTTTGTTCTTGCTTAGAGTACCCCTTCTTGTGGTATTCGACAGTAGCCCCCGAGCCTCGGGAGGAGTGTGGGCACTCTCCTAAGGTTTTGACGAGACTTGGTTCACAACAGCTCCTGTCGGGATCGTGTTTTGTACTTGGTGGTTCCGGTGGGTGCGCGCGAGCGCACCCGCCGGGTGTAGCCCCCGAGGCCCTGGAGGAGTGAGTTTTATCGTGCTTGCTGGGCCCATGAATGCGAGTTCGGGTCGCTAGGTCTCGGCAAACTTGCAGGAAGAGCCCCCTAGCCTCTGCACAGAGCGAGAGGGCCGTCAGGTGCTCTCCTGGCTTTTTATACACCTCTCGCGCGTGAGGGTTTGTTTGCTGAGACCCCCTCGGGTGCGAGCCTAGGTCGCGGGGCCTCAGCATATCTGCAGGAAGAGCTCCCTAGCCTCTGCCTAGAGCAAGAGGGCCGTCAGGAGTACCCTTGGCTTTTTGTACGACCCTCGCGCAACCTTCTCGTTCGGAAGGAGGGGTTTGCTTGCCGAGCCCCCTCGAGTGCGAACCTGGTCGCTAGGTCTCGGCAAAGTTACAGGGAGAGCCCCTTAGCCTCTGCGGGGAGGTCCGTCAGGGGTTCCCCCTGGCTTTTTTATATGACCCTTGCGCTTCCTTTTCGTTCGGAAGGAGGGGTGGAATATGCCAGGCTACCCTCGGTGGGCGCGAGCGGTGACACTTCCGGTGAGCTGCTATCGGGTAAGTCCGAGTGGAGGCCCGTGCCCCATTCGATAAGGGTCCGCTAGCGGTCCAGAGATGCACTCCAAAAGTACCAGAGGGCTTCTTTATTGGGTCTCAGGGCCGTTCGATTGGCCCCGGGGTCTCGGTGCCTCCCTACGGTGGGATCCCATTCCGAGAACTCCCTGCTAGGTCTCGAACACGACTTAGGGCATCCCGAGCGATCGCTTGCTCGGGCCACGGCCATGTACGGGCTCGCCCATAGTTATCCCTGACTCTGTTGTCCTGGGGCGGCTGTCGAAACCCTCGGTGGTCCAGCCTTCGAACCCTTGGACCGTAACGGGCTCGGCGCCCTTTTTGTTGCTTTTTTCTGAATCTATGAGTGCGGGCTTGGGTCGCTTATCCTTGTCTTGGGTGCGGAAGGAGCCCCCGAGCCTCCGCATGAAGCGAGAGGGCGGTCAGGGGTCCCCTGACTTTTTTGTTCAGCCCTTGCGCATCATTTTCGTTCGGACGGGTGGGTTGTTTACCGAGCCCACTCGTGTGCGAACCCGGGTCGCTAGGTCTCGGCAAACCTGCAGGAAGAGCCCCCTAGACTCTGCACGGAGCGAGAGGGCCATCAGGTGCTCTCCTGGCTTTTTATACGCCTCTCGTGCGTGAGGGTTTGTTGGCTGAGCCCCCCTCGGGTGCGAGCCTGGGTCGTGGGGCCTCAGCATATCTGCAGGAAGAGCTCCCTAGCCTCTGCCCGGAGCAAGAGGGCCGTTAGGAGTTCCCCTGGCTTTTTGCACGACCTTCGCGCAACCTTTTCGTTCGGAAGGAGGGGTTTGTTTGCCGAGCCCCCTCGAGTGCGAACCTGGGTCGCTGGGTCTCGGCAAAGTTGTAGGGAGAGCCCCTTAGCCTCTGCGGGGAGGTTCGTCAGGGGTTCCCCCTGGCTTTTTTATACGACCCTCGCGCTTCTTTTTCGTTCGGAAGGAGGGGTGGAATATGCCAGGCTACCCTTGGTGGGCGCGAGCGGTGACACTTCCGGGGAGCTGCTATCGGGTAAGTCCGAGTGGAGGCCCGTGCCCCATTCGATAAGGGTCGGCTAGCGGTCCGGAGACGCACTCCAAAAGTACTAGAGGGCTTCTCTATTGGGTCCTAGGGCCGTTCGATTGGCCCCGGGGGCTCGGCGCCTCCCTACGGTGGGATCCCATTCGGAGAACTCCCTACTGGTCTCGGACGCGACTTTGGGCGTCCCAAGCATCTCGCTTGCTTGGGTCTCGGCCATGTACGGGCTCGCCCGTGGTCGCCCCTGACTCTGTTGCCCTGGGGCGGCTGTCGAAACCCTTAGGGGCTCAGCCTTCGAACCCCTGGACCGTAATGGGCTCGGCACCCGGTTCCTTCACCTGAAAGGAATAGGGTGGGGGGATATTTCCCCCATCGGTTCGACAATGGCCGGCGCGCCTTTTTAGGCGATTTCCTGGGGGAGGCAAAACCACACCTGCTGCTACAGCGGTCGGATGTGACGTGGCGTCAGCGGATGGGACGTAACTGTTCCCGCGATTAATGAGGAAAAGGTGGACACACGGGCGGTAAAATCGGATTAGGATTAACCGCGCCGGATCTGAGGGAAACTTCCCCGATTTCGTCGCCCATCTGTTTCGCCTTCACCCTGCATAAATACGCAACGACCCTCACTCCTCCCCTCCTTACCTTGCCCATATTAGCTTTGCCGTCTTTGAGCCGTCGCCAGAGTAGAGAGCCCCAGGAGGAAGAAAGGAAAGAGGCAAGGCAGAGAGAGAGAGAGAGAGAGAGAGACTCACCGTCGTAGTTGAGCCCTCCACCGCACTCATGGCCGGCGACATTGTTGTCATCGAGGCGGACCCTTGGGATCCATTCGACGTCACCGTGGAGATGCTTCAGTCGCTCGTCGACGGCGGGCTCCTTCGCCCGGTGACCGACCCCAACAGGCCAGAGTGGATCACTCCGTTGGGCGAGCCGGAGCCGAGGCCTCGCTACGGTTATGTCGTGAGCTTCGTGTCCTTTCACGAGCACGGCCTCGGTGTTCCTGCGGACCAATTCATGCTGGCGCTCCCGCACTACTATGGCATGGAGCTCCACAACTTCAACCCCAATTCTATCACGCAAGCGGCTATCTTCGTCGCTGTCTACGAGGGGTATCTGGGGATTGCCCCCCACTGGGAGTTGTGGCTCCATCTCTTCCGGGCGGGGCATACCACCAAGCCGGAGGGCACGAGGAAGGCGGTGAGGGCCGGCGACTGTACTCTCCAAGTGCGCCAGGATCGTCAGCACCTCTACATCTCGGCCCAGCTCGCGTCATCCAACCGTCGATGGTACACGAGCTGGTTCTACCTTCGCAATGATGACGACGGACTTCCCCCCTACACTGGGCGGATTGTGGGGAGCTGCCCGGAGCGGTGGAAGTATGGCGTCCCGAGGGAGGATCAGCCCAAGCTATAGCCGCTCCTGGAGGGGCTGCAGAGGCTACGGGACCGCCACCTTACTGCGGCTATGGTCGTGGCCGCCTTCCATAGCCGGAGGGTGCTGCCACTGCTGTCTGCCTCCGCCCTTTCTGACGAGGAAATTTTTTGCCGGGTGAGGGAGACGGTGGAGGCGAAGCCGCGGAGCGGTGGTCTGACCACCCTCGCGATGCGTTCGTCGCGGGGGTATCTCTCGCTGGTAAGTCGCGCGCCGCTGCATCCCCCGAGCCCTCCCCATTTCTCATTATTTCTCGTTCCCTTATGCGTGTTCGCCATTCCTGCAGGGGATGAGGGACGTGCGAGCCTCCCCACCGCCCGTTCCCGAGGACGCGAGGCAGCGGCGATCAACCGGGCGCACGCCGAGGCGCAGAAAAAATGGAATGACACCAAGGCGGCCAAGCGCACAAAGCAGATTCTTGCGCGCGAGAAGCTAGATGAGCGTCGTCGGTAGCAAAGGAGGGACGGCCTTCCGCTGGAGGAGTCCCCGTCGCCGTCACTATCGACGGACGCCTCGGACGGAGATGACGAGGGCGAGAGGGGGCAGGATCCCCTGGACCATCTCCCTGATGTTGAGGAGACGGCGCCCAGGGTGTTGGCAAGTAGCCCGGTGCTCCTAGGAGGAGGAGGAGGAGCCGCCTCGGGGTCGGCGATTGCCCGCCTCGGGCTAAGGCCGACACGCCTGAGGAGCGGGCATTGGGCAAGCGTGCTGTTAGCCCGGTGGGCTCGACGGCAACGGTGGTGCAAGTGGCGGTGGAGCTGACACAACTGCTCCCTCAGAGCACCGAGGGGGCGCCGGGGTCCGTCGAGGACCAGCCGGTGCCGACGGATACGGCGGTCGTGCTTCAGCCGCCGTCGCCGCCTTTGCAGACGAGGGTCGCCGTGCCGAAGTGGTTGCTGCCCCGGTCGAGGTAAGCGTACTTTAGGTGGCGCCGCAGCGTTTTTTGTTCGTTCCTTCGTCTCGTGCTGACCCTGTAAGTATTATGTTTTTAGCCGGAAGCGACCTGCGGAGGTGTCTTCCTTGGCGCCGCTTAAGGCGCTTAAGGTGACCCCTGGCTCCACCGCCCATTGGGTGGTGGGGGCACAAGCCGCCATACGACGCGGCGTGGCATCGGCGAGAGCCGGCCTGACGGAGTCGGTCTCCCAAGGAGGGGCTGTCGAGGGTACCCCAACACCGACGGGGGAGGGGCCGCCTCTGCCCCACGAAGGCGAGGGCCATGAGTCGGATGTGGCCGGGGTGTCCTCGGTTGTCGAGGCCACCGAGGTCAAGGCCCGCAGGGTCTTTGAGGCTGAGGCAACCGACGAGGCCGCAGCAGCGGAGGTCGAAGCCCCCGCGCCCATCAAGGCCACGATGGCGGGGGCCGGAGCCCATGGGACCACCGAGGCCGGCGTAGTGGTGGCGAACCGTCGGCCCAGGAAGTGGAGATGAAGGTGGTGGAAGCCTCGGTGGCACCCCTGGTTCAAGGCCCGCCGTTGTTGCCGGGGAGCGCCCGGGAGGTAGAGGTCCTTCCGATCTCCTCCGATGATGTTTCCTGGGCATGGGAGATGGCCGACGGCGAGGTGGCCAGTGCCGTGGAACAGTCGGTTTCGACCCCGGGCGAGGGAAGCTCGACCCTCGCATGGGTACGACCCGAGCCCCATGGGTGGGACCACCTACGTGTGGTGTGGCAGAGCCAGGATGACCCTGAGGCGGAGCCTCTATTTGCCCTCAAGGACGCGGCCGAGGGCGGGCGCTGGGACACGTTCGAGCAGTACCGCCGGCTGGCGGAGCGGTCACTTCGAACGGCGCTGTCCGTGGTGGCCGATGATCTGCCCGGAGTCGCCCAGGTTCGCACTTTCTTTCCTCACGCGGTGGTCTTCTTCTGAGTTTTCTTTGTAGGGATTGACCCCTGTTCTGTTTCCCCCAGGAGCTCGAGACCCGGTCCCTCGGGAAGTTGGTCTTTCTCCGGGGGGAGAGGGACGTCTGGGACCAGCTTCAGCGGCAAAAAGGGCTTCTTGCCGGCGCCAACGAGCTCCTGTTGGCACGGAGCATAGAGGTGGAGGACCTCCGCCTTCATTGTGCCGATGCGACGGTCGAGGCGGTTACGGCCCGGGAGCGGGTCGCCCCTCTGGCAGCGCGGGTCAAGGAGTTGGAGGAGGAGCTGATCCGCGTGGCCGGTGAGCGGGACACCTTCAGGTCTCGGGCTGGAGAAGCCACGACCTTGGGCAAGGTCCTTGCTGGGCAGCTGGGGGCGGAGCAAAGTGCGCACCAGCTGACGAAAGGCACCTTGGATGAGGCCCTTTTGGTGGCTGAGGCCTCCCGGACCGAGGCTGTGATCTGGAGGGGAAATGCCAAAGGTGAGTCTTGTTCCCTTTATTTAATTCGTTTTTCTTATGTTCGGCCCCTAACTCCTTGGTGCGATACAGAGCTGGCGGGGGAGGCTTCTAGGGCGGCCGAGGCTGCTCGGGCGGGTCGAGGCTCAGCACCTGAAGGAGTTAGCCGAGGCGTCTCGGGTCGAGGCCTAGTGTTGGAAGGAGAAAGCCGAGGCCTCTCAGGTCGAGGCCCGATGCTGGGGGCAGAAGGCCGCGGGTGAGTTCTGTAGACTTTCCGCCCTTGCTCTGGCTTGTACTTTTTTGCGCTCAACCTTGTTCCGTTGCGTTTGGCGTAGAGCTGGAGAAAGAAATCACCCAGGCAGCCGAGGCCTCGGCCGTAGTGCAGGCGGTGCTTGAACCCGAGATCGGGGAGCATGATGTGCTGAAGAGCGCCTCCCGTACTGCCTGCGAGGCCCTGGAAGTCGAGGGGGTCCAGTCAGGAAGCTCTCTCGGGAGCCGCCTGGTTGCGTTGAGCGGCCAGATGAGCGAGCGACTCCGAGGGGCGCTGCATACGGGCGTCAAGCGCGCACTGGCCGTCATCGCCTCGTACTACGTCGGCGTTGACCTCCAAGCCATCAGCGATGGCTACGTCCTGCCCGATGATGACGAGGAGGTTGATGAGGGGGTGACAAAGCTGATGGAGGCAGCGGAGGGTCCCGGCGTGGTGCTGGCTGGGCTGTTCGAAGAGGAGGTTGTCCCTCCTCCACCGTCCGCCGATGCTGGAGACCCTGCACCGTGACCTAGGCCCAAGAGGCCGTGTAATTAGATTAGGGATTATGTTGCCCTATCATAACGTTGGCGGCTGTTGAGGCCTTTTTAAAGTGATCGTGCGCCGATGCTTTTTCAATCGTTTTTCCTTATTGTATTTTCGAGCCTCTGCCCTCTGTCTTGTTTCTGAACGTATCTCTTGTAAAAAACTTCCTCGGAGCCTAAGTTGCCCCTTGGGCAGAAGGTGGTGAGGGAGTGCCATAGCCCGGAGGCGTAGGCCATCTCACGACTCAGCCGGCCTTCTAACCTTGAGACAGTCTTTTGGTCCTTAGGTTCTTTCACAATCGATTTGTCAGAGCACGCTAGAGAGTTCGGCGTAGGAATTTTTTCGAAAAACGACTTAAGAATGGTGCGTGGGACTTAGGGGGGGAGTCCCCCCTTCTAGTCCCCCGAGGGAGGCTCGGTTCTGCAGAGACATAGCAGAGCCTTCCTCATGGTGTTATTGTAATGCCGAGCCCCGTGATGGGCTCGGCGGGTTTCTAGAAAATTTGGAACAACTAAAGAACGCCTCTTAATTGTATTCCGAGAAACAGTTTGTACAATGCTTGGAAATTCTAAGGGTAGAAACGACGTAGCTGTTCTATGTTCCAAGCGTTGGTGAAGATTTCGCCTTTCTCGTTGGCCAGCTTGTAGGTCCCGGGTTTTAGTACTTGGGCGATGATGTACGGTCCTTCCCATGGCGGGGTCAGCTTGTGGCGGCCCTTGTTGCTCTGCCTTAGTCTCAGCACCAGGTCTCCCACCTTTAGGTCTCGGCTTCGTATGCGCCGGGCTTGATAGCATCATAGGGCTTGCTGGTACTTGGCTGAATGTAGCAGCGCAACGTCTCGGGCTTCCTCCAGTTGGTCGAGAGTGTCCTCGCGGGTAGTGCGGTTGCTTTGCTCGTTGTAAGCCTGCAGCCTTGGGGAGCTGTACTCCAAGTCAGTGGGGAGGATGGCCTCGGCTCCATAGACCAGGAAGAACGGCGTGAACCCCGTGGCTCGGCTTGGTGTATTCCTTAGGCTCCAGATGACCGACGGGAGTTCGACCAGCCGTTTCTTGCTGAATTTCTTCAGCCGGTTGTATATCCTTGGCTTGAGGCCCTGAAGAATCATGCTGTTGGCACGTTCTACTTGGCCATTCATCCTAGGGTGTCCTACGGCCGACCAGACCACGCGGATGTGGTGGTCGTCACAGAACGTCAGAAATTTATGTCCGGTGAATTGTGTCCCATTGTCGGTGATGATGGTGTTTGGAACTCCGAACCTGTGGACGATGTCCATGAAGAACAATACTGCTTGCTTGGATTTGATTTGAGTGATCGGTCGAGCCTCGATCCACTTGGAGAACTTGTCAATAGCTACCAACAAGTGGGTATAGCCCCCGGGGGCTTTCTGTAGAGGCCCAACCATGTCCAGTCCCCATACGGCGAACGACCATGTGATGGGGATGGTTTGGAGGGCTTGAGCCAGGAGGTGTGTCTGTCGCGCATAGTACTGACATCCTTCGTAGGAGCGTACCAGCTTGGTGGCGTCGACAACCGCCGTTGGCCAGTAGAACCCTTGGCGGAAAGCGTTTCCGACGAGCATTCGAGGCGTAGCATGGTGTCCGCAGGCTCCTGTGTGCAAGTCCCAAAGCAGGGCTTGGCCTTCCCCGGTGGTGATGCATCGTTGGAGGACGCCAGATGGGCTTCGTTTGTACAACTCACTGTTGTTGACGACGTAAGTTTTGGCTCGTCGCGCTAGCCGTTGGGCCTCGGTTCTGTCTGCAGGAAGCACTCCTCGAGTGAGGCGATCAAGGAGGGGGACTCACCAATCCACCCCTCGATCGGCCTCGGGAGGCCCTACATCGACTTCCATGGTCTCAGGCTCGGCCGTCGGGGTCTCGGTAATAGAGGGGGCCTTGGGCCCTGTGGGTGCCTCGGCCAGTGGGCCTTCTTGTGTTGCCGAGACGTAGTCCACCGAGGGCTTGTGTAGGTCTCTGGCGAATATGTTCGGGGGGACCGAGGCCCGTGCCGATGCCATCTTTGCTAGTTCGTCCGCGGCCTCGTTGAACTTCGGCGCAATGTGGTTGAGTTCGAGACCGTCAAATTTATCTTCAAGGCGACGTACCAGTTTGTAGTACGCCTCCATTTTGGGGTCGTGACAATTCGAGTCCTTCATGACTTGGTCGATGACGAGCTGTGAATCGCCTCGCACGTCGAGACGCCGCACTCCAAGCTCGATAGCGATTTGCAAGCCATTGATGAGAGCTTCATACTCGGCTGCGTTGTTGGAGGCGGCGAAGTGGAGCCAAATTATGTAATGCACATGCACTCCAAGGGGGGAGATGAAAGCAGGCCCGCGCCTGCCCCGGTCTTCATCAGAGACCTGTCAAAGTACATGGTCCAGCATTCTGATTGGATTTGAGCAGGTGGCAGCTGGGTGTCGGTCCACTCAGCCACAAAATCGACTAAGACCTGGGATTTAATTGCTTTCCGAGGCGCAAAAGACAGGGCCTCCCCCATGAGTTCGACAGCCCACTTGGCTATTCTACCTGAGGCCTCCCAGTTCTGGATTATCTCCCCTAGAGGGAAGGATGACACCACGGTCACCAGGTGGGATTCGAAGTAGTGACACAGCTTGCGCTGAGCCAAGACTATGGCGAAGACCAGCTTCTGGATATGGGGGTAGCGTGTCTTAGTTTCGGAGAGTACTTCGCTAATGAAGTAAACGGGTCGTTGGACAGATAGAGCATGCCCCTCCTCTTGCCTCTCGACTACTACTGCCGCGCTGACCACCTAGGTCGTTGCGGTGACGTAGAGCAAGAGGGCCTCGCCCTCGGTTGGCGGTACCAGGATGGGGGGGTTGGTGAGTAATGCCTTGAGCTTGGTGAGGGCCTCTTCGGCCTCGGGGGTCCAGGAAAAGCGTTCGGATTTTCTCAAGAGACGGTACAGAGGTAAACCTTTTTCGCCAAGGCATGAGATGAAGCGACTCAGGGCCGCAAGACATCCCATAACTCTCTGTACTCCCTTGAGGTCTTGGATCGGCCCCATGTTGGTTACGGCTGAGACCTTCTCTGGGTTGGCCTCGATGCCGCGTTTTGAGACTATGAATCCTAAGAGCATGCCTTGGGGGACCCCGAAGATGCACTTCTCGGGGTTAAGCTTGATGCCCTTCTCCCTGAGGCATTTGAAGGCGATCTCCAGGTCATCGACGAGGTTACTGGCCTTTCTGGACTTGACTATGATGTCGTCCACATAGGCCTCGACAGTTTGCCCGATGTGCTTGCCGAAGACCTAGGTCATGCACCGTTGGTACGTGGCCCCCGCGTTTCTGAGACCAAATGGCATAGTTCTATAGCAGTACATGCCAAATGGGGTGATGAAAGAAGTCGCGAGCTGGTCGGACTCTTTCATCTTGATTTGATGGTAACCAGAATACGCATCAAGGAAGGATAAGGTCTCACATCCTGTAGTAGAGTCAACGATTTGATCGATCCGAGGCAACGGGAATGGAACCTTTGGACATGCTTTATTTAACCCAGTGTAGTCTATGCACATCCTCCATTTTCCGTTTTTCTTCCTTACTAATACAGGATTGGCTAACCACTCTGGATGGGATACTTCCTTGATGAACCCGGCCGCCAAGAGCTTCTGCACCTCCTCGCCGATGGCCCTGCGCTTCTCCTCATCGAATTGGCGTAGGCGCTGCTTCACTGGTCTGGAGCCGGCCCGGACGTCCAAGGCGTGCTCGGCGACCTCCCTCGGTATGCCCAGCATGTCTGAGGGGCTCCATGCGAACATATCGGCATTCGCGCGGAGGAAGTCGACGAGCATGGCTTCCTATTTGCTATCGAGGGTGGCGCTGACCCCCAACGTTCGGCCGTTGGAGCAGTTGGGGTCGATCGGGATGAGCTTGACAGTCTCTGTGGGCTGGAAAGTCCCGGCGCGGCGCTTGGAGTCGGGTACTTCGCTACCGAGTTGGTCGAAGTTGATGATGAGTGCCTCGGCCTCCACGATAGCCTCTGCGTATTCGATGCATTCGACATTGCAGTCGTATGCATGCTCGTACGTGGACTCGATGGTGATGACGCCGTTGGGGCCAGGCATTTTGAGCTTGAGGTAGGTGTAGTTCGGGACCTCCATGAACTTAGCGTAGCACGGGCGCCCCAGAATGGCGTGGTAGGTTCCCTTGAACCCAACCACTTCGAAGGTGAGGATCTCTTTGCGGTAGTTGGAGGGAGTGCCAAAGCAGACCGGCAAATCAATGCGTCCGAGGGGTCGTGCGCGCTTCCCTAGCATGATGCCGTGGAAAGGTGCGACACCCCCTCGGAGCATCGACTGGTCGAGCTCTAGGAGCTCCATGGTGTTGGCGTAGAGGATGTTGAGGCCGCTACCTCCGTCCATCAGCACTTTAGTGAGCCGGGTGTTGCCAATAATCGGGTCGACGACGAGCGGGTATTGCCCGGGGTTTGGGACATAGTTGGGGTGGTCCTCCCGATCGAAGGTGATCGCCTCCCGAGACTAGTTAAGGTACTGGGGAGTAGCTACCTCAACCGAGAAGACTTCCCGGCGTTCCCTCTTTCATTGACGCACCGTGAGGCACGCTGAAGGCCCGCCAAAGATCATGAAGGCATTGTGCACATCAGGGAACCCGTCGTCCTTGTCGTTGTCTCTGTCGTCGGTGCCCTTCTTCCTGGCGTCATCGTCGGGAAGTCCGAGCTTGGCGTAGTAGCGTCGGAGCATGGTGCACTCTTCGAGGGTGTGCTTTACCGGGCCCTGATGGTAAGGGCACGGCTTCTTGAGCATGTCGTCGAATAGTCCGGGGCCTCTGGCGGGGCCTCGTGGATTCCTATGATCCGCGGCTGCGACAAAATTGGCCTCGAGGGCCTCTTTCTTGCCCTAGCGCCCCTTTTTCTTTTTCTTGGAGAAATGGGAGGGCGAGGCCCCAGAGGTCTCGTCCCTCCGCTTCCCCTTTGCTTCGCCGTCGGGGAAGATGGCCCCGACAGCTTCTTCGCCCGAGGCGAAGTTGGTGGCGACATCGAGGAGCGCGGCCGCCGAAGTTGGTACGTTCTGGCCTAACTCTCGGACTAGGTCTCGGCAGGAGGTGCCGGAGAGAAAAGCCTGGACAACTTCCGAGTCACCGACGCTGGGCAACTCGGTGCGCTGCTTGGAAAAGCGCCGGATGAAGTCTCGGAAAGACTCGTCCGGCTTCTGGCGACAACTCTTGAGGTCCCAGGAGTTCCTGGGGCGCACGTATGTGCCCTGGAAATTCCCGACGAAGACCGTGACCAAGTCGCGCCAGTTGTGAATTTGTGAGGGAGGGAGGTGTTCGAGCCAGGCTCGCGCCGAGTCTGACAGGAACAAGGGGAGGTTACGGATGATGAGCAGGTCATCGTTCACGCCACCTAGCTGACAAGCCCGGCGGTAATCAGCCAGCCACAGCTCGGGGTTGGTCTCGCCACTATACTTCGCGAGATTGGCCGGTTGCCGGAACCGAGCAGGGAATGGAGCGCCGCGGATGGCCTTGCTGAAGACTCTAGGGCCAGGCGGCCCAGGAGAAGGACTGCGGTCCTCTCCGCTGTCGTAGCGGCCACCTCGGTGTGGGTGGTAACCTCGGGCGAGCCCATCGTTGTCGTGGCATCGTCGCCTGCTGACCATGTCGTGGTCCTCTTGCGCCTCGCGTCGATCGCTGAGGCAGTCGTGGACTGAGGGGGGCCTTGAGGCGATCATGTACCGAGGGCCGCTTCGAGATGTTCTCACGTCGCCGAGACGCGGAGCTCTCGGCCTGCTGTTCTGCGGCGGTCTCGAGAAGGTCTCAGAGCTCGCCGCAGACCCATCGCCCCTCCGTGGTAGAGGGCCCGGGCATCGCTCGGACTAGCATCGCCGCCGCCGCGATGTTCTGGCTAGCGTGATTGAAGATTGGGGGTTGCTCACTTCCTTCGTCGTTGTTGATGCGGCGGTGTACGTCGTGGGCCCTCTACCGGGCCCCTCCGCCGTCACCGCGGCCTTGCTGCTCCTGCTCGAGAGTGTCTCGGAGCTGCTGCAGCAGGAGTCGATCTTGGTCGACTTTTGCCTGGAGCTCACGGAGCTGCTCCAGGTCCAGGCGTCGGATATCCCCGGGGGCGATGTTCACGTTCCGCGCCGCCCGGAACTCAACGAGCGGGGGTGTGGTGTCGCCCGCCCCTTGGCGGAGTGGGGACCGGTTGCCTGCCCTCTCACCCTCGTCACTTGCCCCTAGCATTCCGAGCCCGACGTGGAAACACTCTCGAGTGGGATCGTAAGTGCTTTCGTCATCGAAGTCGGAGTGGTCGAAGCAGTAGTCGCTTGCGGCCAAGAAGCGGCGCATAGCCTCAGGGTCACGAAGCCCGGAGAAGTCTGCTCCGGCCCATGCCTCTCCTCCTCCTAGGATTCAGTGTGGGTGTGGGTCAAGATTGTGGTGGAGAAGTCGATGGCGAATCATTGGTGGTGTCCCGAGGGCTCCGCGTGCGCGGAGGCGTAAGCGAAAGCGTAGGCGGCGGCAATGTTTTTCAGCCCGAAGAGGTACGGGGATGGTGCCACCGCTAGGCTCCGCTCCACCTGAGTCGATTCCTCAGGGAGTGGTGGGGCAGAGCTTGACGATGGGACATCGCTGCACGCTACTGGCTTCTCTCCCCTGCCCAGGCTTAGGCTAGACAGGTCCCTAGCCAGGGACTCTATACCAATAGCCGGGCAAGGGATGTCGGCGGAGTGCGGCGCGCAGCCCTGAGTTCGCGTGGTGTCGGAGTAGTCCCGCTCGCGTCGTGCCTGGCGAGCGTGATGAGAGCGGCGGCCCGGGCGCCGCCTGTGCCTAGGCTGCCGATGCGCGATGTCGTTGCCGGCCGGTGGGGCTCTGGGTGTGAGGAGTACCATATCGTACTCACATCCTAGAGCCATGAACTCTAGGCTCTCAAAACAGACCACCGTGCCAAGACGTAGTGGATGTATGGGGTCAGCCATCCGAAACTTGTTGGGACGATCACGCTTACACGCAGGAGTTCTCCTACCTAGCGCGCCAACTGTCGGTGTTTCGAACTGGGGGGGTCCTCAACCAACCAGTAAATGTGAACTGCGTGCCCCTAATCCCGGATGGTGATGCAAAGAGACACAAGGTTTATACTGGTTCAGGCAATCGGTGCCCTACGTCTAGTATAGGAGATCGATCTTGTATTCTTTGCACCGAAGTGCTTGTAGTAGAGGGTTACAAGCTGGGTGAGAGAGGGAGCTAGTCCTAGGTCTCGGTGTGGAGTGGTGCGGGCTGCTTGAGTCATTGCTCTCAGGCAGCGTGGGAGCGTGCGTGAATTGAGTGAGTGCGTTTTGCGCGTGAGGGCCGGCGTGGTCTCGATCCATAGAAATGGCCCTAGCTGCTTCCTTTTATAGCCACAAGGAGGGAGCCAGGAGTACATGAGAGAGCTACACGTGGAGCCTTAGCGAGGAAGGAAGATCCAGTACTATGGCCTATTCCTGTAGCAGCACAGTGTCGGGAATGGCAATTGGTACTTGATCACTGGTGCGTCATGCCGGTCATGCCTGAGGCTGTTGAAGTCGTAGGGGTCCTCGTTGATGTTTAGTCAGCATGGCCTCCTCTGTAGGTGACATGCCATGCCTTGTGAATTTTTGACTTGGTGGTTCGCCGAGGCCTGACAGGTGTTTGTGGCCAACCGCGCCGAGGCCTGATTTGCCGAGGCCTGGGAGGTGACCTGAGTACGATGCGGCGGTCTCGGTGGTCAGCGTCGTACCCGGTTTAGGTGGAAAAGTGCAGGGTGTGTGTCCGCAAAGCACGGTAGTCCCTGCACCGTCAGTGGAGAATGGTAAAAAAGGAGATTTGACCACCGTCCCATCGCCCCTATTGCTATGCCCTGCCAATTGTGGCTGACGTAGGCGCAACCAGGGGTACTTACATGGATGGGACGGCCCGCCAGAGGGGCAGTTGAGGCGGAGACGACGAGGATGCGGGACGAGCACGGCCCCGGTCGAGGCGGAGAAGGAATAGTATGTCTGAGACCCTGCCGGGGGGTCTCGGACGAGGCGTAGAACGAGCAGTTGGGTTCTCCTGCTGTTTCCGAGACTACAGGGACATGGACTTGACCTTCCATGCTGCTTTGTCCTTAGCACAGGGGTTAGGTAGCACAGTGATAAGCACAGTGGCAGGTAACCCCTGTTGCGCCTGGTCCCCTGTCCCGTCGGTCGTTCTGCTCGTACTGTACCTGAGTGCGGCTGACGTTTGCAGGAGTAGTTGGGCGCATTAATCTGGACGTGACGTTTCGTCAGAGGAGTTTGGTCAGGACAGAGGTTACGAGTATGTTTGCCGAGCCCGGCCTCGAGCGAATCGGAGAATTGGCATCCCATCCGAGGCCTTTCGGGGCGAGGCCTCGGCGAGAGGGTCTCGGCGAGAGGGCCTCGGCGGGGCGCTTTTGGCCTTTCGTATGAGGCCTCTGCGTAAGGCCTCGAGCGAATCGGAGAATTCTGCAGAGACCCGGCGGTAGTCTTTTGGCTTTGATTTTTGCAAGGTTTAAGCAATATTTTTTGTTCCTGCTTAGGGTACCCCTTCTTGTGGTATCCGACAAATACATTACTAAATATAACTGCACGCTTTTGGAGGTCTAAGCACATGACCTTTCTCGTATCCTCACAACATAGCAGAAATGGTTTCCATTGGCTGGGCACTGCTACTATTTCTTATCCAACACCATTCCAAAGCGAATCACATCGTTTTCTATATTTAATCCGATCGAATCCGTATTTTCTTGTCCGATTTTACCGTTTTCGCTTTCGCATTTCAGATGTTTCGTATTTCAAATGTAAAAAGTAGAAAACGGTTTAGACATTTTTCGACCGTTTTCTACTTTTCTACTTTTAATTTGAAATATACTGAATTCAAAATTCGGTTTAAACTGAATTTGGCCAACTGCACAGGTTATACAGCCCAATTATAGGCTGCTCACCACGCAGCTGCGTTCTTTCTACTGGTGGCTAGCTACCCTCTCTTATAGACGACGCCCAACCTCATCTCCCTTCACCTCACGAGGTGGTGCTAAATGGCAGGAAGCTAGCAGCATCTACACGAAAGCCCACCTGAGCCATAGCCCATCAAGCTCATCGGTTTAACCCCCACCTGCGAAGCATTCGATAGTTTTTGCCTTAGCCGAATAAATCTTTGTTACTCAAAAGAAAAATCTGAATAAATCTTTAAAATAAAATACTACATCTATTCCAAAAAGATTAATAAAATTATCCTGACTCAGTTCGAGTTCATGTTTCTATAACATCTAATTTTAGTTCAGATTCTAAAATGGTATGCTAGTTGCTACATCTAATTTTAATTTCTATTATCCTGCTAGCTACTAATTGCTTGTTCTAGACTTGTATTTATGTATCGGCTATTGTGTTAAATACCTAAGACTAAGGATAATGCACTTGTTAATTATGAAATGCACTTGAACTTGATCATGCACGTACTTAGTCATGCACTTGGTCCTACGGGTCGGTATTCCGTATTGAGTTTTCGTATATCGACCGTGTTCGACATAAATCCGCTCGAATTGGTTCGTTTTCGGAATTCTCGATATTTCGTAAGTTCAGGTTCGTTTTCGTGTCCGACTTTACCGTTTTCGCTTTCGTATTCGTATTTCAAATATAAAAGTAGAAAACAATTTACGAGTTTTTCGACCGTTTTCGTCCTTAAAACTCCACTCACTCGCTACCTCCATCGCCCACAAAGCTGATGCCAATTTCACTCACCAGTCTGCTCCTTCCCTATGCCGTCCGGATCAGGCTGATGTTCTTCTCAAACTGAAGCAGTCTTTCCTCTTCGATCAATACTCGATCACCACCCTTCCATCGTGGCAAGCTGGGACAGATTGTTGCCTCTGGGAGGGCGTCGGTTGCAGCAACTCCTCCAAGATCGAGAACTCGGTGGTCACCACCGGTTCCAACAATTAGTATCAGAGCCCATGGTCGAAAAAAGCTAAACCCGATAAAAAATCTCGAGCGTCACATATGGCGGGGCACCCCGATGTGTGACTAAGAGGGAGATTGTTGGGGTTTAGTCCCACATCGTATAGTGATAGTGGGAGAGCACAACATATAAGGTGGGAGAACCCTCACCTATCAGACTAATCTTTTGGGTTGAGTAAGGCCCAAGGCCTTATATGTTGTATCTCCAGTGAACTTGGAACATGTGGGAGCGCAGGCTCGTAACGAGCCGGGCCGGCTGCAAGCCAGCTCCAAGATATCATAGCCCATGGTCGAAAAAAGCTAAACCCGATAAAAAATCTCGAGCGTCACTGGATAAAACCCCGTGTCTGTCTTGCGTCACCATCTTGTTTGTAGCTTGCGCATCTGTCTGCCGATAATCTACTACTTTGGGCATACCCCTAGGTAGACTGCCGACCATATTTCGTCGACAGACACCATGCTGCATTGTCGGGTTCTAGATCTACCTCTCTATTGGGGTGCTTGTGCTAAGTCATCGCACCACCTTGTCCCACCTATGCTCACTGCCATCATCAAGGTTTATCGCTACCGCAACTGTGAGGAGACATGCCAATGTGGGGACCAATCAGGGCCAGACATGACACGCTGAGACGTTTTACTTCGGCGCCGTGAGACATGGCACCGACAGCTGGGTCCAAAGTTGAGTTTACAGTTGAGTTTACGTCACACAGGGGTGTAGACGTGAACATTTTTTAAAAAAGGGTCAAATTACAAAAATGCTATTACTAAGTCATCCTCTCTCTCCCGCTCAATTTCCTTTCGGGCCCCATGGGTTCACCATAGAATGGAGAATAGATGGGACGGAGGAAGTAATGCTAGAGGCGCCTAGCACTATGCATCGGAAAATGTTAGTGGTTTTGCTGTCATAAAGGTTTGTCGTCCACCAGGCATCTCTCCGAGCGTTGCTACTCTTATTGAGCTACCGCAACTGCGGGGAGATATGCCAATGTGGGGACACAACTGCTAAGCTGTCCTCTCTCTCCCTCTCAATTTTCTTTGGGGTCCCATGGGTTGACAATAGAACGGAGAATAGAGGGGATGGACTCGATGGAGGGAGTAATGCTAGAGGTGCCTGGCACTGTGCACGAGAAAATGCTAGTGTTTTTTGTCATGTGTTTTCTTTGATTCCTGATTAGGCATCAGGATTGCATTGCCCTATGTGTCGATCCCTCGACCATCGACTCTCCCAAGAACGAGGTTGTCGCTACATGGGCAAGAATGACAACGCTCGTGGTCAAGCCATCTTCCTGGTCGCAACCTATCTAGGATGGTGCCACTCATGTTGACAATCCTAATAATGCTCACTATCGATATGAGTTAGTTCCTATTTTCCACCACCTCTGGCAGATTGTCTCCAATGTTGATGAAGGATTACTTGGAGCACTCATTGATAAGTTAGAGAAGCCTTTTGTACCTTTGCCATTCGATCAACTCATCGGACGTCCTATTGTAGATGTCAACAGAAAGTTGGTGAATATGTGTACTCATGTGCCTCTATTGATACTTTAGACCCATACCTCCCTTCATGTCTTCAACTTGGGCCACCTTGACCTTCGATCAGCTACTTCTAGTGACAAAAAGGGTTATTGTGCGCATTATCTACTCTTTAGTTTCTACTTCATTCACAACATTGGCATTGCGACATTGCTAAGACAACAGGGGATGTTAATCTGTGACTTATTCTCTAGTCTGACTATCCACAACGGTCTAACTATGACTGTAGAGGCATGTTACATCATATTTGGTAGTTAAGATTGGAACTCAGTATTTCCATATGTGTCCTGGGAGGTGTGTCTTGCTTTCCAATTCTTTATACTCTATAAATACCACCCAAGAGACTCAATTTAATACATCCCTCGCGTTATACACAACCCTTTATTCTTTCACATATCATAGATATTGATGAATATTCATCATGCCGCTCTAACCACATGTTACATATACTGTAGGATTGAGAATCATAACCGGTGATTTAGTCTTATCCTGGTGAATGGTCTAGTACATTTAGCTATGTTCCTCTCTGTTCAAAATTTTAGTGTATGCGTGGGCATGCTTTTCATGTTTAATATCATAATGCATTGAAAATATTGAATTATAGTGTTTCTTGCTCATTCTATTTTTATGCATAAGATTGTATTTAGTTGAAATGGTAGTGCAAAATCACTTGGTTCATACCATCGCGTTCATGCTTATCACTGAATGTGCATTTCATCCACATACATTTTGTTTCTTTATTTAATACATATATGGATCCCTTTTTCTTTTCCAGAAAAATTGTAAACTGAAAACATTTTTCTAATGTTGCTACTGAACAAACATGTCAATATAATAAGTTGTCGGTATATGTTTGAAGAATTGAACGAATTTTACCTGACCAATTTTGATGTTCTCTACTTTTTTTTTGAAATGTAAGTAGTTCTCTACTTTGTACAGGTGAAATTCCAACATCTCTCTTCACTCTTCCCGTATTACGGAACTTGAATCTTAATGGGAACCACCTTTCCGGACCAATACAAGAATTCAATGTGGTATCTTCACACTTGTACTCAGTTGACCTATCCTTCAATGAATTGACAGGGCAAATTCCTCAATCATTCTTTGTATTGACACGTTTGAGGTATCTCGATATTTCTGACAACAACTTGATTGGTTCAGTGGATCTTGCATCATTTTGGAGTTAGAGAACCTCACTCATTTGGCTCTTTCAAACAATAAGCCCTCCATTACGGATGGTGAAGTTACTAACTATTCATCTGACTATCTGTCGGGCCTTACCGAACTAGGACTTGCTAATTGCAGTATGAACAAATTACCAAATTTCTTGATGCGTCTTAATCACATGAAATCCTTGGACCTTTCATGTAATAATATCAGTGGAGATATACCAAATTGGATATGGGATAGATGGAACAGTAGCCTTACAAGTATAAATCTTTCATACAACGTGTTCACTGGTATGCAACTTACTTCCTATGTTATCCCATTCAGGAATTTGTTGGAGAATTTTGATGTTAGCTCGAACAGGATTCAGGGACAAGTTCCTATGCCAAGCTCAGCAGCTAGGGCTTTGGATTATTCAAACAATTCATTCTCTTCCGTTCTCCCGAACTTCACTTTAGATCTTAATGGCACCAACTCTCTTAGTATGTCCAGGAATAATATAAGTGGCTATTTACCAGTTTCAGTCTGTGAAGCATCTGACCTGGAGTTCCTTGATCTATCATTTAACAACTTTAGAGGACTGATACCAGCATGACTTTGAGGGAGTGTTACCTCACAATATTTCAAGCGATTGTTCTTTCCAGGCTATAGATTTGCATGGCAATAATATTGAAGGTCATCTTCCGAGGGCCCTCTATAACTGTAGTGACTTAGAGGTCCTTGACCTGGGAAGGAATAAAATTACATATACTTTTCCATATTGGCTAGTGGGTCATTTGAATCTTCGTGTTCTTATCCTAAGATCCAATCGGTTCCATGGTTCAATAGATTATCCAAAAGATAAAATGCCTGGAGAATACTTCCCGAGGTTGCAAATTATTGATCTAGCCTCAAATAACTTCTCTGGCAATTTGCATCCACAATGGTTTCAATTGTTCAAACCAATGGAGAAGTATAACAATACAGGACAATATCAAACGAAGGGACTTCTCCAACGAACTGTAATAACAATATACAAAGGGTTAGATATGACGTTTGAGGAGATCTTGACTACCTTCACATCAATAGACTTATCTGATAATGCATTGGAGGGTAGCATTCCGGGGGCAATTGGAAAGCTTGTTTCACTACATCAGCTAAACATGTCTCACAATTCCTTCATTGGACAAATTCCACACCAGCTTGGTGGCATGATTGCATTGGAGTCATTGGACCTTTCTTCAAACATGCTATCAGGTGAGATACCACAAAAGCTAACCAACCTAACCTTCCTTAGCATCTTGAACTTGAGCAACAACCAATTGGAAGGAAGGATACCACAGTCGCGTCAATTTGTAACATTCAAGAATACCTCATTTGATGGCAATGTGGGGCTCTGTGGACCTCCTCTATCAAAACAATGTGGCACTCCACATACTCCAAGGGAAGCACATCCGGAGACCTCCCATAAGGATGACATTATTTTGATTCTCTTCGCTAGCGTAGGCTTTGGTGTGGGATTTGTTTTTTTTTTTTTGACACGCAATGGCAGGAGCTCTGCCTTTCTATTAAGATAGGAAAGAGAGTTTATATACAAGAGCTGTAGAGATCTCCGAGCAGGACAAGCGGGTAAAGAGGTGAAAAAAATTGTACAGTCGTCTAGGACGATTACTCTCCCCAAGAATGAGCCATCTTCTTCTGAAGGATGTCCTCTTTCGTTCTTGAGGCCACCTGCATTGCCGTTTCGTGGGTGTTTGTGAATATTCTTCTATTTCTCTCTTTCCAAATGTTCTAGACGGTGTAGATTACCAAGCCGTTGAAGCGCTTTCTGTCATCCTTGGTTATCTTGGATTGGACCTCTTCCCACCACGAGATCAAATGGGTTGGATCTTCGGCCGGGAGGATTATGCTCGCATCGAAGTGTTCCCAATGTAGAATGAGATTCCATACTGCTCTGGTGAACGGACAAAGCAAGGCTAAGTGGAGGCACGTTTCCAACGGGCCGTTGCATAGGGCGCATCGGTCTTGGTGTGGCCAACCTCTCTTTTGTAGATTATCCGCAGTGAGGATTTTCTCTCGCGCCATGGTCCAGACAAATACTTTGCACTTGTTTTCAGTGAATGCTTTCCATATGAGATCACTCCGAAATGCTCTGTAGGAACCACATAATTGTATTCTGTAGGCCGATCGGGTGGAATAGGCTCCGTTGGCTGTCCATTTCCAGGTAATGGTGTCTGGAGTGCCCGGCGTTAGGTGGATATCTTGCAACCTGATCCATAACGAGATGAATTCCTCCACCTGCGATGCTGTAGTGATCTGGCCCCTCAGAGCGGCGACCCAGCCATTGTTACGGAGCTCAAGATGGATTGACCTATTTTTACATCTCACTAATTCAAATAAACTGGGCGCAAGATGCTTTGGAGCCTCACCGTCCAGCTAGCTGTCATGCCAGAAGCGAGCTTTTTGCCCATCACCAATTGTGACTCTCGTAGATGCATTGAAAAGTGCCCGATCTAGATCGTTGCAGGGAAGTTCCATTCCAGCCCAATGTTTAGAAGTGTCCACCCAATCCTGCCACAGCCATCTTAAGCGCAAGGCCCTGCTGAACTTGTTAAGGTCAGGTATTCCAAGCCCCCCGAGGTCCTTTGGCCTAGTTACTGTCGGCCAATTAACAAGGCAGTGCCCCCCATTGGCGTTTTCCTCTCCTTTCCAGAGAAAGGACCTTCTAATTTTGTCGATGCTTTTTCGAGCCCAAGCCGCCAATGGGAATACCATTAGATGATAAGTTGGCATTGCTGAGAGAACGGATGAAACCAGGGCGAGGCGACCGGCTCTGTTCAGCCATTTTCCTTTCCATCCAGGCAATCTTTGGCCGATCCGCTCGATGAGCGGCTGGACGTGTACCTTCCGTAACGAACACGTGTGGAGCTGCAGGCCAAGGTAACGGCAAGGGAAAGAGACCCTGATCCCTGCAAAGGAGGTTAGAACATGGTCTAGATCTATCTCATCGCATCTAATCGGGTGAACGGAGCTCTTTTCCAAATTTATGTGGAGGCCTGATATATTCCCAAAGGCCTAGAGAATCACCTTGATCGCATCTATGTCTTCCTTTCGAGGGTTTATAAAAATAGCCGCGTCATCTGCGTATAGGGAGGTTCTCCATCTGGCCGTGGATGAAGGGACCGGGGAGAGGGCGCCCATCTGAGTAGCGAATTCAAGAATACGCTGGAGTGGATCCATGGCGAGGATGAAAAGCATTGGCGATAAAGGGTCGCCTTGGCGAACCCCCCTGGCGTGGTGGAAGCTCGGTCCTAGCAGGCCGTTGAGCAGCACCCTCGACGTGGCTGTGCGGAAAAGGATGGATACCCATTCACACCATCGTGGGCCGAAACCAAGAGCGCGTAGGACCTCCAGTAGGTAGCTCCAGTTCACCGTGTCGAAAGCCTTGTGGATATCGAGCTTCATGAAAAGTGTGGGCATCTTTTCCTTGTGCATTTTTCTCACCATTGACTGTACATATAGGAAGTTGTCATGAATACTTCTTTTCTTGATGAACGCACTTTGGCAGTTGGAGACTAAGGAGTTGAGGTGGGGGGCGAGTCTGTTGGCCAGGAGTTTTGCAAAAAAATTTGCAAAGCTATGCATGAGGCTAATTGGCCTGTAGTCCGTGATTCTCAAGGCGTCTGTCTTTTTTGGAAGCAAGACGATGTTTGCCGAATTCATTAACTCAAAGCCTTGGGAATGCAATTGGAAGATATTGTTGATCGCAGCCAATAAGTCGTCTTTGATTATCTCCCAGCATGCCTTGAAGAAGGCCCCCGTGAAGCCATCAGGCCCCGGGGCTTTCTCGGATGGCATCTCAAGGACAGTACGCCGGACTTCGTCCTGAGTGAATGGTAGCTCCAGCTGCTGTAGGTTTCTTAGAGTATAGCCCGGCGCCTGCCAATTTAAGGACAAGGTCCTTGCTGTAGAGGTGCCCAAGTGCTCGCTGAAATAATCCCCGGCCACTTTTTCTTTTTCATCCTGGGAGAAGACTAACCCACCCTCTTTTTGTAGACAGTGAATGTAATTTTTTCTCCGACGTGCATTGGCTTTCATGTGAAAAAGTTTTGTGTTGGCGTCACCACTGCGGATATAGGTAAGCCTGGACCTCTGCCTCATCCGTGACTTCTCAATTACAGCCAGGCCGGTGCTGCGGGCTTTTAAGCGTTTCCTAAGTTCGTTCTCCTGATCTGAGAGTGGCCTGAGTTCTTGTGCCATTTCTAGCTGAAGGAGGACCTCTTTGGTGATGGCTAGCTGGAGTCTTGTGTTTCCTATTTTCTCTTTCCGCCATTTCTTCAGGCCCTTTGCAAGTCTAGCCATTTTGATGTGTAAACGCTTGATGGGTAGCATGGTGTTGAGTGGTTTCCCCCATTCAGTTTGCACCACTTCGTGGAAGCCTTCCATCTTGGTCCAGAAATTTTCGAACCGGAAGAAATTGTTGTTGAAATGATCAAGTGCGCCGTGGAGTAGCAGTGGTGTGTGGTCTGACATGAGAGATGGGAGGGAGTGGAGAAAGCACGATGGGAAGAGCAGCTCCCAATCTGGAGTGCAAAGAAGTCTGTCAATCCTAGTCATTGTGGGGTTGGTTTGCACATTGGTCCAGGTGAAACGGCGGCCGTTTAGCTTAATCTCTTTGAGCCCCAAATCATCAATTGTCGCCTTGAAGGAGCCCATGAGGCGGCGGTTGAGATTTGTGTTATTCTTATCTTTCGCCTGGTAAATCAAATTAAAATCTCCAAGGATAAGCCACTGCTGATGACTGGGCGCGGGGATGTTTTTGAGCTCCTGCAGGAAAAGGATCTTATCATCATCCCTTTGAGGCCCATAAACAACCGTGATCTGCCATTGAGTGTTCGTGGCCCTCATGGTTATAGTTGCTGTGATTGCATGCGTGGTCAGAAGGACGTTGGATAGTTCGAAGTAGTTTTCATTGACTGCCAGCAGGATGCCCCCTATCGTCTGAACAGCTGGTAGTACATCGAAAGAATTCGCGAAGCATTGTCCAACCGTCCGGGTTACTATGTGTGCATCGAGCTGCTGCAGTTTGGTCTCTTGCAGGCATACTATGGTAGCGCCGGTATCTCTAACTAGCTCACTGACGGCGTCGCGCCTTGCATTGTCATTAAGTCCCCTTACATTCCAATTTATCAGCTTGCAGTTTCTTTGAGCCATAAAAACAGAACGTGGAACCCTTTGGTGTGCTTAAGAATCTGCGTGCAAGTGACAAGGCAGGGCAGTGAACTTCCTGTGCAACACTGCAGTAGGCGAGCAGGCTTCAGGCAGGCCAAACAGGTATGGATCAGGAGGTGTTTTCGTATTTTATGGATTCAGTGAACTTGAAGGTGCATAGTTGTTCCTGAATCTGTAGGAGATGGAATGTGGGCCATATGCAAATTTGGTACTGTATATCCTATCGTCGCTCTACACCATGCATATTGCACATAATTGTTAAGTGTTAGGTACTTTTAGTTTTGGGTATGTAATTGTGCAGCAACTCGTGGTTCTACGGCTGCGATACTTGGTTGATTTTACATGTCATAACAGTGATGAGAAACTAAGGACTGTTCATCACCAAAATGGCTCCTCGAGATAATTTATAAAGTGCACTTTTTGCTTTTAAACAGAATTTCTGTAATTCATCCTTTAAGCATTGGAGAGTTGGTGGTGATGGGTGGTGGCACTGGTACCAGTACCGAGAGCAAGATAATTGCACGAAGGTGTAGATTAATTATCAGACAGGGATACAACCACATATAAATAGGCAAGGATTATCCTAGGGTCATGGTGACACAATACAGGTTAATCCCAAGGCCCAAAAGGGATCTAGCAACAAATCTCCTCAAAAATGATCTAGGGACGAAAAAAACTGAGCCCAAAGAGAACAGAGAAAAGGAAAGGGAGCTACGACAGCGAAAATAAAATGCTTGAACGAAACACCAGCAATGGGCTTGCACTGCGGTCCGGTAAATATAGCAGATCCATCCACCTGTGCTACTACTTGATTGGTGATAACCACAGCTACTCCAAACTGCTGTGACTAATAAAATCAAATTAAGCAAATCGAACAAAGTGTAAACAGAATTTTCTTTTGAACGAAAGCTAAGACATATCTATAAAGGTAAAGGCTACAATTTTCTCAATGAAAAAAAAAAGAATGCTAACTTACAACTGACTTCATCAGCAAACTTCTGAAAGCTCCTCAGGAACTTAGTCATGTGCATTTGCCTCACTGATAGCTCCCCTCATCCTGAGGTGGCACACTGGCACTGTCTAAGATGAGAGCAAACCTGCAAATGTAGAGATTCGGAACAACAGCTAGGTCTGCTATTATTAGTCTTCATAATAAACATATACTGAAAACAGGCAACAGCTATATGGAAATGTCCAAGAATACATCAAAAAAGCATTGGCAGGCAGAGTTAATGAAAAACACTTCAACAAATAGCTGGTTTCTGTATCGGCTGATGTGATAAGATTGTGAGGCAGCATTAAACTGGACGTAACAGTGATGGCCAGTGGGGGCCCATGGCATTGCATCAAGATGTTGTCAACGCCATCGTAGCGTGTAGCTGTGATGGTGACTCTGCTGCACATAATCCACGGAAACACAGAGGTTCCAGCCGTCTACTGCAACCAGTAATACCAGTATACAACTCGAAAATGAACCACGAGCTCATTTCCGGTTGCCACAAGAGTCAATTTTAAAATCAGCTCCTTTGCCATGCAAGGTTAGCGAATTGAATCCCCAACCCCCCCCCCCCCCCCCCCCCCCACACACACACACACACACACACACACCAAAAAAAAAAGGATGTAGGGCGTGTTTGGATGGCTCCCCACCGATGTTGCCTGTCCCAGGCAAGGCTCCCAGTCGTCCGTTTTTGGACGCCCGGGGCTAGGATCAGCTGCCTGCCATGGCGTGATCCAAACAAGCCCATAATGTCCAACGTAACGGTAACATTTTATTAACTGAAGAAATAATGAGACAACAGCCAATATACATACAAAGGGCAAGACTACTCAAAGGTCACCACAATGCAACCTTCACCAACAGTCAAGAACTCAAGGTCGTGTCAACTAGAGTCACATATTGTCATATTCACTACTACTTTATCAGGATCGGTCATTGTTCTGTGAGTTATTATCTACACAGTGCACATCCGGCAATTGCTGTGATAATTGAACAATAGAACACAAAAATGGGAACTGAACTGACATTTGATACATCATAACTATAATTGTATATCAATATTTGTTTCAGTTATCAGGTCTCATGCAACACACAACAGGACAACAGGCATCGCTTCTTTTTACAACAGGATGCTCGGATCAGTCACATGTGCAATCGCATCTGTGAAGGCTAGTGTTCTGTAAATCAAGGTAGGGCAACTCAGCAGTTGACCCAAGGAATGACAAAGCAGACAGCAGACAACCATTGGAGACGAAGCCACTGTGCACTGCAAGCAGAGATATGACGGCCTCAATCCTTGACATCTGCGACACCTTCAGAAGCTATCTGAAACCTCGCTTCAGCTTCAGCCAGGCAGGGAGAGCTTATTACTTTACAAATCCGCTCCTCCCCTCTTCCCTTGCGAAGAGCAAGCCTGATGGAGAGTTGGAGACAGCATCGACAGTTTTAAGAAACAATATGGATAGGAACAGAACACAACCTGGGTCTTGGAGAAAACCAGTTAGCTTGTGATAACTGGCATAATGTACCTTGTTGTGGAAGCATGAGCCATGATGTTACCACCAATTGGCTTGATCTGCGGTCCGGCAAACATAGCAGAGCCATCCACTTGTGCTACTACTTGATTGGTGATAACCACAGCAACGCCAAACTGCCATGATCAATCAAATCAAATTAAGAAAAGCAAACAATCGGCATTTTCATTTGACTGAAAGCTAAAACAAAAACCATAAAGAGAAAAGACTTGGTGTTCTTTAAGATAAAAAAATAATAACAACTTATACCAACCTCATCTGCTAACTTCTGAAGGCTCCTCAGGAACTTAGCCATATGCATTTGCCCAGCCGATAGCTCCCCTCTTCCTGAGAAATCAGTTCTGTACAGGGCTGTGGCGCTGTCAACAACCATGAGAGCAAACCTGCAAATGTAGATATTCAGATTAGAAATTCTTACCAAGCCACCCCCCATAATCACTAGTCTTCACAACAAATATACACTGAGAATCAACGAACACAGACAGTGGCAGAGTAAGCAGAATTGACAAAATGCACTTTGATTGACAGTAGCAGTTGCAGTGTCAAATTTAGCTGGTTTTTTCATTTCCTAGTGTAACGTGATCGTGAAGCAGCACATCATGTATTCATGTTAGACTAAGTAGCAAACACTGCATTGGTATATCCCTACAGACAAACCATAGCATACAATTAATAAGCTGTATGTAATGAAAGGTTTGATATGATAAACATACCACAGCTGATTAACCATTTTATGTTTTAGCTAGTTAGCTCATATGAATCGCAACATGTCATGAATAAATTTGGGATATTCTTGTACAATGCACATAGAGTGAAAACGGACAACACTAATGTTGTAAATAGTAGCGAAGTCCAGTTCAATACGAGAGCTGCATTTGTATTTTAATGTTACATGGAACCTATGTGGGCCCAAAGGATCAGTACTATAGCTAAGGCATGACCCCTTTGATTCATAAGCCAAAAATAACCAAATTAATTTAAATTTATTTACCTAGTGCACAACTGATAGAAAGTAAAGCATGCTTATGTGCTCAAAGTAACATATAATTCACATGTGGACTCAAAACAATAAGTTGGACTTGCCTTGTTTCTATCATCATGGAAGCTGCCTCCAGCAGAAGTCTGGATTGATGATCTGTATTATAAGCTCTGGCATAAGCCACATTCTCTAGCACATCGGCACCGTTAAGCCCAAACCTAGATTCCAGTATGAGCATGTTTAGCGATCAAATTTATGTTATAATAATTAAAAAATTGCAGCTAAGGTATCACCTGTCAGCTATCTGCAGGAGCCTTTGTGGTCTGAACGTACCCTCTGCATCAATGTACAGAGTCTTTCCTTCACCACCACCTTGGTCCAATGGAAGCTGCAATGTAAATTGTTTACATATTTTACACCAACAAAACAAAAATGGCTCCACCCATTTCTTCGGCAAAGAACCCAGCCCCACACCCAAACCCAAACCCGCGACGAGGCCCACCTCCACTCCCTACTCGCGCGGAACGCGGAGCCGGAGCCTCAGGAAAGCCGCCTTGACCTCGGAAACGCCGCCCACTCCGGGGCGAGGGGAACAAGAAGCCGTGTAGGGTTTGGGCTGGGGCGAGGGAGCCGGGTCCGTACCTGGAGCTGCTCGATGGGGAATGGCCCGTGCTCCACCTCCTACTCCTGCTCCGCTCCCGCCGCCTTCTGCTGCGCCGCCGACATGGCCTTCTCCTTTTTCTCTGAGAGCATCTCAAGCGCCGATACAGCTCCCCCGATTAGGTACTGGGTAGCCTAATATCACTTTCTATATTTACAACAGTACTCTAATATATCTTCCCTAATATCTATATAAAAGATGGATCTCACGTGAGTGTAAGAGAAAATATAACTAAAAATTAGTATTTGGGATGGTCCTTATACTACAGCAGGCACGTGCTTTACCGAATACAATTGCACTCGACAAAGAAGCCTTTGTCGAGTGCTGCACTTGGCAAGGAGCTGTCGGCGGCTTTGCCGAGTGCCGGAAAAGCACTCGACAAAGATTTACACTCGGAAAATGAAAATGCGAAAAAAACCCAAAAATAATAGGAAAATTTTTCAAATTTTTTTTCGGGGAAGGCCGCCACCAGCCAGTGCCCGCCCGTCCTTCAACGAAGTCGGTGCATTTTTTACGCTAAATTCGCGGCTAACATGGCCGGCGGGATTCGAACTCATAACCTCTCCCTCGTATGTCTACTGCTCTACTACTGCACTATACTGTCACTTGTGTCTAGATTCCGTTATCTATCCTCATATATTATACTAAACTAAGAGTAAATTGCTTGTTTGAGGCCTTAAACGAATTCAAATCAAAAAGTGGTCAACTACAAAGTTTCATAACTTTTCGAGATCTACAATTTTTATTTAGGAAGTTTTTCCATCCGAGGTTGTTTGAAAAATTCGAATTTCAAATTTAAGAGATTCAAACGTAGTTTTGCATGATAAGATGATTTCAAATCAAAAAATTGTCAACTACATAGTTTCATAACTTTTGGAGATCTACATTTTTCATTTAGGAAGTTTTTCCATCCGAGGTCTTTTGAAAAATTCAAATTTTAAAATTTTCAAATTCAAACGTCGTTTTTGCATGACAAGATGATTTCAAATCAAAATGTTGCCAACTACAAAATTGCATAACTTCTCAAGATCTACAAAGTTTATTTTGGTCATTTGTTCATCCGACATGGTGGTAGTAACATTGTTCACAAATCTTATACATCTCTCTTCTACTTTCATGAAACTAATATGAGAGATGTAGATTTTATGAACAACGTTATTGTTGCTTTGTCAAATGAAGAAATAACCAAAACAAACTTTATAGATCTTGAGAAGTTATACAACTTTGTAGTTGAAAAGTTTTTCATTTGAATTCGTTTAGGGCCTCAAAAATTGCTTTGAAAAACTGATTTACCGAGTGCAAAAAAATGCACACGCAAAATGCCTCTTTGCTGAGTGCCAAAACAAAGGCACTCGGCAAAATACATCTTTGCCGAGAAAAAAGGCACTCGGCAAAGACGGATTTTACCGTATGCCGAAAAATAGCACTCGGCAAAATACATCTTTGCCGAGTGCCAGGCACTCGACAAAGATGCATTTTGCCGTGTGCCGAAAAATAGCACTCGGCAAAATACATCTTTGCCGAGTGCCAGAAAAAAGACACTCGGCAAAGACGCATTTTGTCGAGTGTTTTTTTTTGCCGAGTGTATTTTATTTGGCACTCGGCAAAGACCGGCTTGCCGAGTGCCCGATAAAATACACTCGGCAAAGCCTCCGGCACTCGGCAAAGTGCCGGTTTCTGGTAGTGTTATAGTATTGGGGGAGTTGTATCTCCTCCTTCTTTAAAGGGAGATGAGGGAAATATTGATAGCCATAAAACAAAAGAGAGATATTGGGAAACTCTGGAGCAAGAAAAAAACATATATGTTCCCAATATGACAGGCTCGTCTAACTTACAAAGATCTGGGACGTACTTGCAGCGATGCCTTTCGTTTCTCATTGAGCGGTAGGACGCAAACTATTCTACAAGCACAGACGTTGGCCCATAAGCCTGCTGCGGCCCAGTCTAGCAGCACAAGCGACGAGGAAAAGGGCGCGAGCCGAGCAGAGCGATGAGGAAAAGGGCGCGAGCCGAGAAAAAAAGCGCGGGCGGACTGCGCAGACGGCCGCACGGCCGAGAAAAAAAGGAGCGCGATCTGCGAGAGGACCGCACAGACGGAGGTGCCGGAGTGATCGCCAGATTATTGCATTGACAGAGAGGCCGATTCTCAAACGCTGGAGGGACGAGTTGCTCTGCTCTTGTATTCTGTTCCACGGAGATGGAGGAAGAGGCCACCAGAAAAGAAGCTAACAAAGTGAATCGTGATCCAAACAAGTGAGTAACACACCTCTCTATATTCTATATTACTTGTTATTTGACATGAAATGGATTTTGTTATTTCAATCCCATGTATAGCTACTCTTTGCTTACTCTGTTTGGCATGATATCTGAAATTAGTAAAAGATTTTTCTCTGCAATTGCACAACTCCGCTACTCATGTTATGGTTTTTTGTGTTAGAGACATGCCACCTGGCGTTGGCATGGAATTTGGAAGTTCGAACGAAGCATGGGCATTTTGACTTAGCTATAGTGGACAGCAAGGCTTTGATGTCAGGAAAAGGTATACAAACAAAAGACCATCCGATGGCAAGGTTACATCATGCAAATTTGTTTGTGTAAATGAGGGTCATCGATTGCCGGACAAAAGAGATCATCTAACAAAATGCCCTTGAGCCCAAACTAGGACCGATTGCCAAGTCCACGTGAATCTGAAAATGGATCGAAAGAATAGAAATCTGAAAGTGTCTGAGCTTGTTTTGGGGCATAATCATGCACTACACCTGCCAGAAACCTGACACTTAATGGTGTCACAGAGAAAATTTCAGATTTACAAGCTTTTGAAATTGAAACAGCAGATAATGCAGGAATTGGGCCAAAAGCTGCTCATGAGTTAGCTACTCGCCAAGTTGGTGGTCCACTTAATCTTAGCTTCACCCTTCGTGACCAGAAGAATTATTTGCGGACCAAGCGCCAAAGAGAGATGGCATACGAACAAGTAGGTAGTATGCTGAAGTATTTTCGAGACAAAATTGCCGAGAATCCATCGTTCCAGTATGCATTGCAAATGGACTGTGAAGAACAAATAGCCAATATATTTTGCGCTGATGCTAAAATGATAATGGATTATGCACATTTTGGTGATGTTGTTAGTTTTGACACTACTTTGAGAACAAACAAGGAGAGTAGACCTTTTGGTGTATTTGTTGGATTCAATCACTTTAGAGAAACTGTAGTTTTTGGTGCTGCTCTCATGTATGATGAGACATTTGAATCCTTCAAGTGGCTTTTTGAGACCTTTCTAAAAGCTCATAATGGACAACAGCCTAAAACTTTTTACACAGATCAGGATGCAGCAATGGGAAAGGCAGTTGTAGAAGTGTTCACGGAAGCATGGCATGGATTATGCACCTTCCACATCATGCAAAATGCTATCAAACATCTACATGAAGATAAGGATGAAGAGAAGGAAAAGGGGAAGAAAAAACAAAAGAAGAAAACAGAGAAGGAAATGGAGAAAAATGAAAGCTTAAGTATTCTATCAGATTTTAGTGCCTGCATGTTTGAGTACGAAGACATGACAGAATTCGAACAAAAATTTGACCTCATGAGGCAAAAGGTGAGCAAGCAAACTTGGTTGGACAGTATATACAAGTTGAAAGAAAAATTGGCTGAATGTTACATGAAGGATGTCTTCACATTAGGAATGAGAAGTACACAATTGAGTGAGAGTTTGAACAATGACTTGAAAATCCATTTCAAATCTGATTTTGATATCATCCGGTTCTTTAAGCAATTTGAAAAGGTGGTGCAAGGGAAAAGGAACAATGAACTAAATTCAGAATTTGATTCCACGAAAAAGTTACCTAAACTAGGTTTGAGGAGACCACCGTCTATATTGTTGCAAGCTAGCAAGTTGTATACACCTATTATATTTGAAGCTTTTCAAGGCAAATATTAAAGATCCTTGGCAGCTTGCACAAGGCATTGGATGAAAATAATGCCTATCTAGTAGGACATTGTATATATGAAAATAATGCCTATCTAGCAGCTTGCACCTGCGCCAGCACAGCTACGCCGAGGGAGACGGCGACCAGCAGCAATCGGCCGACGGCCATCTTGAAGCACGTCTCTTTTGCGGGGCCGAGGAATAGGAATGATGAGGAGGGAGCCAGCGACGTCAGTAGAGGTCGCTGTCTCAGGGGCCTGCTCACCAAGCCAAAGGAGGTGGCGAGCGGAAACAATCGGCGGGCGGCGATCTTTTCTGAGCGCGTGGGTGGCGAGCCGGCGAGATCTGGAGTGCCTCCGTTTTATTTTTTTTTATCAAATAGGAGTGCTTCTCAATGCTACTTGAGCCACATCGTTTACATGGGCCGATGCATCTGTGCCTTCCTGCTTGTTTCCTACCGCTGGATTGGCTGTTTGCTTCCTGCCGCTCGATCAGAAACAAAGGGCATTAGGCACAAGTATGTTCCAGGACGTAGTCCTTCCTGAGTTAGAGGAGTTGGTTCCGTTTTACGAGGATAGGGAGAGGTATTGGGAACTGCTCCAGACGCTCTCACCTCTTCTGCTCTGTCCGTTTGCTCTGAGGAGAATTTGGAGAGCGGCAATGCGCAGGCTGGGAGGGTTTATTGGACCCCACATGGGCCGCAGTCCAATGGGCCAACCAGTGGCCGTCGGCCCGCGTTTGATTGATCACAGTACGATGACCCTGGGTCGCTGGACCGCGATCCAATCTCTGTTTCAGTTCTTTCCGAGCAAGAAACGAAGCCCAGCCCAGAGGCTGGGAGGCGTCCGGTCCTGCGCGGGCGGCCCATATACGTGGCGGACCGCGCCCTGCCTGCACCGCCGTCGCCTGTGTTCTTCGCTTCAACTTTCTCGTCAAGCAGAAGAGGAGAGAAAGAGAGAGAGAGAGAGAGAGGCGCCGAGGTCACCAGAGTCCAGCGTCCGCCGTCACCGGAGTCGCCAACAGGATGTTTCTCACGAGGTGACTGGCCGGTTTCAGATCCCCCTGTAGTCTGTCCTTTAAACCCTCTGGATTAAATCCGCCGGCGGCGGCGGCGCGTCGTGTGCTGACGCGGGGTGCATTTTCGGTTTGGGGTCTTTGCTTTGCAGGACGGAGTACGACCGCGGGGTGAACACCTTCTCGCCGGAGGGGCGGCTGTTCCAGGTCGAGTACGCCATCGAGGCCATCAAGGTGAGATCCCCTCTCTCTCTTTGCTGCCTCCCTTCGTAGCGGGAGGGCGACGTGCTGTATCCAATCGAATCTGAACTGTGGGAACGCCGAGATGTGGAGTGCCTGTGCGGGATGGTGGGGACTTTTGTGAGGACGAAGCTAGATTTGTGGGGTTGGCTGTTGTTGCGTGAGCTCAAATCTGAAAGGGGGGCAGTTGGGGTTTTTTAGGATTTTATTAACAGAATTGCTGGGATTTGTGAGTTGAGGGTGTTATAAATGATCTCAGGAGTATGGTTCACTCGATTTTACTAGTTGAGGTTTGGGATTGTGGAAGGTTTGTGGTTCTGTGTGTCTAGTCAGTTTATTACTGTGTCAATTTTGGCTTGGCATGTGATGGCATACTCTTTTTTCCTCAATAGCACCAGATTGACATTGCATTATTAAGGGGAAAGTAGGTCAAGGACTAGCACTTGCACATACCCATACTGAATTTTGTGCAGTTTGCGAGGCCTTTACTTGCGAGGTTTATGTGGGTTTTGTCACTGTGTGTGACAAAGTGATGCTTATGTTGCTGTTTCCTTTGCTCTTGCAGTTGGGATCCACTGCAATCGGGTTGAAGACAAAGGATGGCGTTGTTCTCGCCGTCGAGAAACGTGTGACCTCGCCACTGCTGGTACTTACTGAGTTAACTTTTCCTTCTTCTTAGCCAGTACTAGTGCTTGATTTTATGGTGGCAAACATTGGGATGTTAAATTGGGAACATTGCTTGCTCACCGAACTTACTTTTATATGAATATATATCCTCTTATTGGTCTGAATCGTGACTAGGGGCTCATGTTGGGTTTCAACTCTAGCCTACCCCAACTTGCTTGGGACTAAAAGGCTTTGTTGTTGTTGTTGGTCTATGATTGAATTCTCATGACTTCTTATACATGGTTTACTATCTTTAGGTAGCTTCTCTTTCACAAAGTTGTGCAGCACCTCATTCTACTGCATTTTGTTGTAACATTTTAACCTCCAGATGATTCAATCTTAGAGTTTTGAGCTCAACTTCATGCAATTTTGCACTATGATAACAGGAATGGTTTTCACGTTATAGGTTGTTTCATGTTTATAAATTCTTAATGAATTCAGTGTTCCTTTGCTCTTTTATGTCATAGGAACCTAGCAGTGTGGAGAAAATCATGGAAATTGATGAGCACATAGGCTGTGCCATGAGTGGACTTATTGCTGATGCTAGAACATTAGTTGAGCACGCTCGTGTTGAGACCCAGGTACATTCCAGTGTAATGTACATATTATTCACATGTTTGCGAGCTTTATCTGTTAAATCTGACCTGACTTGTTATAACAACCAGAATCATAGGTTCTCATATGGGGAGCCAATGACCGTAGAATCTTCTACACAAGCTATCTGTGACCTGGCTCTGCGCTTTGGCGAAGGTGATGAAGAGTCAATGGTTAGCCTCATTTATGTTACTATAACCTCCAGAACACAAGAAGCAAGATTAATTATCTGCAGATTACATTTCATTCCTTCAACTTCAGAATATAAGATGGATTTACACCAATATCTTTATTTTCAAATGTTCTGACTGGAGGCAATTGAATCCAGTACAACATTTAGGTGTTCTTATCACTGGTCAGCCCTATTACTCCCATAATGAATATGAAAAGAGATAACAGACACTAATGACCTTTTACGAAACGATTTGTTATATACCTATCTTGCCTGCATTGTCTCTTTCATGTGTAAATATTATCTTATCAGGGCCTAACGGTGAAGATGGACCTATGAATTGTTTTTGTTAAGGTTCTACAAACCGAAAACTTTCCCCATTTGCCAACCATTTTGATAGGGCCAACCCACTACTAGTTTCAGTTTTCACAGCATTTATACAGCCACAGTTTCCTGCAACACACATCTACTTTTATATTTCCATCGCAATAGCTCGTCGAGGGGTGTGCTAAGTTGTAATCACTTCATGTATCGTGTAGTGGGCGTTCTGATGTACTTATTTGTTTGTGCAGTCACGGCCATTTGGAGTCTCCCTCCTAATCGCTGGACATGATGAGAATGGACCTAGCTTGTAAGTGCTGATCCATTTAGCTCACTGAACTGGATTTTCTTTAATTGCAGTCTTCAGAATCCATGTTTTTCTTAAACTGGGGAGATTTACTTCTTTTTCTTATGCTAAATCATTGTGGTATAACTCATTGAAATTGCTTTTTTGTTGCCTTTTTTTTACACTTTAGGCTGTCATGGTAATGTTGGTTGCTTTACTTCTGTTTTCTTCTGTAAAATCATTTTACTATCATCATATCATGCATCACATTTGCTTTTTGTTGCTTCTTTTTAGATCGTCATGGTAAACGCTTTTTTAGTGGATGTCTCTTTGCTGCAGAGTGCGGGCTTACCATTTGTTTGACTCACATGAACTATGGTTGTCTACTAGGTGGTTTTGTTCTAGGGTCATTATGTGTCCTTGACAGAAATTAAAGTAAAATTCCTGTAAAATAAGGAAAAACAGGAAGGCATGGAACTTGTGACCAAGATTGTTCGAATGGTTATCTACATCATGCATTGAACTAAGTTATTCGCTTTTATAGTTGAGCTACGTTTCCATTCTGTACATATGTGGAAAAGGTCTTTACTTATAACAAGCATAAGTGATATATAAAAAGGTCAACTTTGAGCCTAAGTAATAATTTTCGTTGGGGTTTTATGTGCTCATTCTTTCCCTGCTTCTCAATAAGTCTAGGGGGGATTTTCTTCATTTACCACTGGAAGTTTAGCCAATTCCCAGACATAAGTTTATTCGGTATACATGTTGGCTGAGGCATATATTTTAGTTAGTGGAATATAGTGGAGACCAGGCACTTATAACAGGCCCCTCTGTATATGTTGCTCATTTTGCAATCATGGCATCCTTATCTCTTTATGTTGTGAGGCAAATCTTCTTGTCATAATCAATTTACACAAGGCCACTGGACTTAATTTCTCATGGTTCACCATATGTGTGCTTCAGATACTACACGGACCCATCTGGAACCTTTTGGCAATGCAATGCAAAGGCAATTGGATCAGGTTCTGAAGGAGCTGATAGCTCCTTGCAGGAGCAGTACAACAAGGTATGGTTCATGATAAATGCTAAGCTTATCAACAAATCGTACAGTTCCAAAGAGAGGTGCCGCCTGTGAACCCTAGTTATAAGGAATTATCTACCAAAGCACATTGTCTTGTAAACTCAATACACAGGGAAAAATGTCCTAGAGCAGTAGATTAATTGCAATGCTGCTTAGAATCTTTGAATATGCTACTCACACATAATGACATCACAAGAATTTGCTCCACAAGGATGTAAAAATGGGAGGATAATAGTCCTCCTTTATGGCTGTCAAAAAAATGTAGAAGTGCATGCATACTGCAATGTCATAGAACAGATCCATAAAAAATAGTGTCGACTATTACTCATGTGGAAGAAAATCGAGAGTAATGCCTTGCTGATATTGCAGGAACTGACCCTCCAGGAGGCGGAGACCATAACCCTTTCTATCCTGAAGCAGGTTATGGAAGAGAAGGTATGACATGTCAAACTATTCCATATTCCATCGCTCAGCTCTGTTGAACCATTCATCTAAATGTGAACTTATCGTCTTCTTCTAAACAGGTGACCCCAAACAATGTCGATATCGCCAAGGTTGCCCCCAAGTACTACCTCTACACCCCTGCCGAGGTCGAAGCTGTCATCGCGAGGCTGTAAAACACTTCTGAGTTCTTGATTTCCCGTCAACAATCACGGTCGTTGTATGAAGCATGGACATTTTGATGTGGGCCTATCAGCATGCTAGTGTGTGTTGCCATGTTTGTCACCATGCTCTGTCAACTCCACAAGGGCAGTTCATGATAGACTAATTGGCAGCCCGGCCAGTTCAGTGATTTAAGTAGCATTGAGAACTTTGTACTGCCAGAAAGAATGTATATTTCTTTTTACGAATTTGACTTCAGTTTCTTCTTTTCCCAGCCAGTTCGTGACGTGTTGACTGGTTTTGCAACCTGCAATTTCCAGTGGTGTGTGAATTACTGCGGTCGTGGTGGCCATATCCGGTGCCTTTCACGCGCAGGCTATTTTTGGTTTTCTGCCGGTGGCCAAGACAGTTTGGTCGTTTTCTGCCGGTGGCCAAGACAGTTTAGTCTGCCCAGAAAATTTTGCATCCATTTGGTTGAAGGCTAGAAATTGGCATGATTGAACGAATTTAGCATGTGACAAAGGGCATGTTATGGAATGTTCAATCTAAAACAAGTAAGAAGTTTATTACAAATATGATGGTTTACTACGCATAGATCATAACACTAGAACCAACGTAGCCTAGCCTGTACTCACATATCATATAAAAACAGAAAGAATATCTTATCACATCTATATGAGCACCATGACACAAATTAAATAGACCCATGCAATTAATTCCTTCGTAAATAAAAAGGAATAGTAAAGGAACCCATGAAGAGTTTTTCCCTCGCTCCGATTATGTGTCAACAGAGAAGTTATTCTTTTTAAATATTTTTAGCCATATTGGATTTCCTTAGCCCAAAATAGGTGCTCGGTCCCAGCGTTAAGCTTATCAGCCCAATGTTCTCGATCTTCGTTGTTACGAGATTCAATCCATGTGTAGGGAAAGCCAAAATCTCATCAAGTAGACTCAAAGGAATTAAATATGTGTACCCATGGCACATTGTTGTTGGAAAAAAGAATATGAAGGAGTGTGTTGTCGTGGAACTTCAAGTTTGGATCTTGTAGTTTTGATAGAAAAATCAATGATGACCCCCCATCTTAGTCTCTTTTTTCCTTGAGTTTTTCCAGCATTGCTTAAGAAGGTTTACATAAATGATCATGTTGTCTTTCTTCTTGAATCGATCTATGCCTTTGAGCCCTAACTGATGTTTCAGACAGCCAGGAGGTTGGCCATGGCCCTCTTCATCTGTATATTGATGGGTAGACTCATATTGTAGCTTGTGGAAGCACAACAAAAGTTGCATAAAATTTGTCATTCTCCATTCTATATGGAAACAAGTTAACTTTGACGTTTGTAAAAGGTAGATGTACATCTATTTGAATCAAGAGCTAGAGTTCAACATATACTCCCTCCACTATGGTTTATTACATGCTCTAGCTTTTCTCTAAGTTAATTTTCCCTAACTTTGACATACTTCCTAGAAAATCAATCCAAAATTTTGAACATCAAGTTTGTTTCGTTGAATTATTTATGACATATGTATTGGTAGTGCTTTTTTGTTGTCAAAGTTTATTTGAAATTTTGTCAAAGTTGTACAAGATTGGTTTTAGACTGTACTAAAGTAAACTGTAATCAAGAACACAAGGAGTGTGTGGCAATTGCCATGTTTAGCTATAAGCATTCTAATTTTGAAAATCATTTGTGTGTGCATGCATCTGCATCTGTACATACTGGGATTTCATTTAGTCTCGATCTTGTGGCATTTATTCATTCATTGCTGAATAACATCTCACCAAACTACTGTGCATGCTTTAACCATGACTACAATACTACAACAAAGTCCATTGATAAAGGCTTTGATACACATGAGCAAGTCATAACTTTACATACTCGTCATGTTTATAAAGTGGAACATTTATGATGTGGCTAAGGCTGTAACATGTGTAAAGGTGAAGTGATCATGCATGTCACTCCTCATGTATCAAAAAAATCCAATATAAGACGACACTTTTTCCTTGTACATAGTGGAAATTGTCTTTCCTACACAGACCATATAATCCAATGAAATTGACAACTAAATGTCAAAATTGACTAGGTGCCATGTCATCTATAGCTTATCTGTTGTTTGGCAAAAGCCAAAATCTAAACAGATATACATGAGCTCTCGCTTGTATAAATAGGCCCCAAATTAGTAGTTAATCCATCACCCATAACATTGAGAGCAATCGGAAACATACCAAGTGAAACAAGCTAGCAACGTCCTCGCAACAATGGTTACCAAGATATTTGCCCTCCTTGCGCTTTCAGTGAGCGCCACAACTGCGGTCATTATTCTGCAGTGCTCACTTGCTCCTAATGCTATTATTCCATAGTTCCTCCCACCACTTACTCCTATGGGGTTCGAACACCCAGCTGTGCAGGCCTACAGGCTACAGCAGGTGCTTGCGGCAAGCATCTTACAACAGCCAATTGCCCAATTACAACAGCAATCCTCGACCCATCTAACCGTGCAAACCTTTGCAGCGCAGCAGCAGCAACAACAGTTCCTGCTAGCACTCAGTCAACTAGCCGTGGCAAACCCTGCCGCCTACTTGCAACAGCAACTGCCTGCATCCAACCCACTGGCCCTGGCGAACCCTGCTACATACCGACAACAACAACAGCTGCAACAGGTCCTGTCAGCACTCAGTCAACTAGCCGCGGCAAACCCTGCCGCCTACCTGCAACAACAACAACAGTTGCTTGCATCCAACCCACTGGCTACGACCAACGCCACTGCATACCTGCAACAACAACAACTACAACAGATCCTACCCGCGCTCAGTCAACTAGCCGTGGCAAACCCTGCTGCCTACTTGCAACAGCAACATCTACTTCCATTCAACCAACTGCCTATGGTGAACACTACCGCGTACCTACAACATTAGCAGTTGCTGTCAGGTAACCCACTGGCAGTTGCTAACCCATTGGCTGCTGCCTTCCTCCAGCAACAACAATTGTTGCCATTCAACCAGATATCTTTGATGAACCCTGCCTTGTCGTGGCAGCAACTCATCGTTGGAGGTGCCATCTTCTAGATTACATATGAGATGTACTTGATAACAAAGCTCTCATACCGACGTGTGCAACTTACCAGGAATAATCAATACATTGATTGAGATTTATCTGAGTCTATTTCTTAACTGTGTTCTTCGTATATACAATTGAAAACATCAAATCGCAATTAAAGACACATGATTGGTTAATACATAGACAATACCACATTACTTCATCAATCCAAACATGTGCAAGCCCAACCTCTTGAATGTTCTCATCTGGGTGTGCGTGTGTGTTTATAAGATTGATGCGACAGTACGCGCTTGCAGATGAGTACTTGCATCTGTGGTATGTTTTTTGAGAAAGTGATGGGCACATATGCTTTGACCAATGACCATTCAAATCAAGTGCACATATACCAAGCGAAACTTAATGAGTTCATCAGTAAACCTACATGTGCGTCTGAAAGCATCTAGGGCCCTTGTTGGGTTTTGGTGATTAATGACAATACAAGATTACTATGACTAACATATGTTTTGCAGTGGCAATTAAGTTAGGTCATGGTAATAGAGATCGATTGGGCAATCATGGATGTCATGCCCCTACGATGGAAATCGTTTCGGTTTTCAAAGGATGGACGATAAGGTTAAGGATGACTAGTTCTAAGTGTCGATTGGAGTTGGAGAGACACTTAGAGTAGTTTAGGACTTTGTTTTTCCTTTGGCCGTACTATTAAGGGGGGTATGGACGGGTAGCTTGACCTAGGTGAGTCTAGTGAGTTAGGTGTGGTGCACACTTGCTAAGTCTAGCACTAGGTAGCTCCAACAAAGCCCTTAGATCCTTTGGAGCAAACTTCATTCACGTATGATCGAAGGTTGGAACTGAATGGAGGGTCAAATACTGACTGGACGCTGGCCGCAGGGTCCGGTCAGTTCATTTGACCAAGGAGATTGCGTCTGGTGCGACCAGACGCTGAGTGGTCGAGTGACCAAACGCTG
The DNA here is from genome assembly GCF_019320115.1 of Miscanthus floridulus. Classification (NCBI taxonomy): domain Eukaryota; kingdom Viridiplantae; phylum Streptophyta; class Magnoliopsida; order Poales; family Poaceae; genus Miscanthus; species Miscanthus floridulus. The sequence continues at coordinate 142,221,189 of NC_089589.1, read as the reverse complement.
GGGACCAGCGTCCGGTCGACTCCAGTAAGGTTCCAGAAGAGTGAATCTGCGACCGGACGTGTCCGGTCAATTCTAACCAGATCCTGAGGATCCAGCGTCCGGTCGAGTACAGTAAGCATCCAGTGAGGGAAAAATAGGACCGGATGCGTCCGGTCAGTGGTGATCGGACCCTGCTAGCGTCCGGTCAACACTTAAACTCTGGTGTGTGGGTTGAACTAACCGGAGCGTCCGGTCACCCCGCAGAGGCACATAACGGTTCGTTTTTCAGGCTATCTTATAAATAGAAGCTCCACTCATGTATGGAGCTACTTTTGCTTATTTCAACAGCTGAAACACACCTTAGAGAGTGCCAAGAAGAGCAAGGTCCTAGTGAGGTGATTGAGATTTGAGAATCCCAAAGAGAGCCCTCATTAGTGAGATCAAGAGTAGCAAAGTGTGCATCCACCCTTCTGCCTAGGCTTATCGTGGTCAAGTGAGAGTTCATGCTTGTTACTCTTGGTGATCGCCATCACCTAGACGGCTTGGTGGTGATCGGAGAGCTTGGTCATCATTCGGAGAGCTTGTGGATGACCCAACTCAAGTTGTGAGCGGTTGTGGGTGATTCACCGCGACGGAGTGTCGAAGAATCAACCCGTAGAGAGCACTTGATCCTTACACGGATCAAGGGGGAGCTACACTCTTGCGCGGGTGCTCCAACGAGGACTAGTGGGGAGTGGCGACTCTCCGATACCTCGGCAAAACATCGCCGCGTTTCTTCTCCTCTCTTTATTTTGAGCATTTACTTTAAGCATTTCAATTCTTGTCATTTACATTCCTAGAATTGCCATGCTAGAGTAGGATTGGAACTAGGTTGCTAAACTTTTGTGCGTTAGATCAATAGAAACACTTCTCTAGGCACAAGGGGTTAATTGGGCTAACCATAGGACTTGTTTATTGCGAAGAAATTTAGAATTAGCTCAATTCACCCCCTCTTGGGCATCTTGATCCTTTCAATTGGTATCGAAGCCTCGTGCTCACGTTTTTAAGCTTAACCGCTTAGAGCAAGATGTCTCACGGGGATGGACCTCCTCCTATCTTCGAGGGGGATGATTTTTCATATTGGGAAATTCGCATGGAGGTGTACATAGAAGCTCTAGACATTGGAATACTTAGAGCCGCCTCACATGGGTTCCCAAGACCTAGGAATCTCGCACAACTTTAAGGCGATGAAGTGAACTATGAAAAATGGAATGCAAAGGCTCGTAACACCATCTTTAGAGGCCTTTGCAAAGATGCGTTCAACCATGTAAGGAACCACAAAGACGCCCATGCACTATGGTCGGATGTTTGTGCGCTCCATGAGGGAACAAAGAGTGAGCGTGAGGAACGCTATCATCTTGTCATGAAAAAGCTCAACTCTTTTGAAATGCTTCCTAAAGAATGTGCTAATAAAATGTATTCATGTTTGAATGTTCTTGTAGAGGAAGTCAATGGACTTGGACTTACTCAAATGTCACCATCCGACGTTGTGAGAAAGATCTTGAGTGTCCTTCCTATTGATAAATATGGGCATATTGTGATCGTGCTACATCAAGGTGATGTTTCCACTGCTACACCAACACAAATCTTGGGGAAGATCAATGCTCATGAGATGTACATGCACATCACACCTCAAGATGGCTCATCCTCTACAAAGAAGAAAGAAAAAGACTTAGCATTCAAAGCTAGCCAAGAGAAGGGCAAAGCAAGGCTTGAGTATGAGAGCTCAAGTGATGATGAAGTTGATGATGAAAGCCTTGCTCTCATGGTGAAGAAAACCGCCAAGATGCTAAAGAAGCTAAACAAGAGTGGCATCAAGTTTGATGGCAAGAAGAAGAAGTTCTTCACAAGCTCAAGAAGAAAGCCAATCTCCGAGATGGATTGCTATAATTATGGCGAACTTGGTCATCTAGCTCACCAATGCACAAAGCCCAAGAAAGATAAGTTCAAGAACAAGAACAAGGGCAAGAAAGATGACTCAAGCAATTCAGATGAAGACGAGAAGAAAAAGAACAAGCCATACAAGAAGAGAGATGGCAAGAAGAGGGACTTCCACAAGAAGAAGAAGAGTGGAAAGGCTTACATCATCGGTGATTGGCTCACATACATTGATTCATCTAGTGGATCATCCGATGATGATAGTGACGACAAGAAGGTGGCCGCCATTGTTATTGATTCCTCATCATCTTCACCGCCACCACCGCCGTCATCCTCTACACACCTATGCCTTATGGCCAAAGGTGAACGAAAGGTATCTCATGATGATGATAGTAGTAGTGATGATCATGCTCATAAGGATGGTAGTGATAGTGATAGCGATGATGATGAATATGAATCACCTACTTATGATGATCTTGCTAAGTTGCTAAAGAAATACACTAAAATCATTATAAAGACTAGAGCTAAAAATGAAAAGCTTGAGATTAAGAATGATTCTCTCTTAGCTAAATGTGACATAGCCTAAAAATCTAGTGTTGAGCTTAGAGAAGCAAATGAAGCTATGTCATCCAAACTCAAGGAGCTCAAATCTTCTAAGAAAGAGCTTAAAGATAAACATGATAAACTTGAGTTGGTGCACAAAGAGCTCATCACTAGCCACAACAAGCTAAAGGAAGAATATACCACTCTTAAGATTAATCATGATAATCTTGTTATTGCTCAAGAATTTCTATCTAATGAGCCACATGATGCTACTAACCATGTTGTTAAGATTGATATAGCTACATCATGTGATGACTTGATCATTGAGAGCATTGAGCAAGGTTCTAGTAGCAAGGGCAAGCAAGTGGTTGAGGCCGATGATTATGATGAGTTTGTTAAGCTAAAGAATGACAATGCAAAGCTCAAGAAAGATCTTGAAGAAATCAAAAGTCACAACACCATTGTGCTAGAAACCCTTGATCATGATGGTGACTTGATCCTTGAGAATGAGAAGCTCAAAGAGGAAAACAAGAAGCTCACGGAAGAGAAGAACAATGATGCTCTTAAGGAAGAGAACAAGAAGCTTAAGTTGGAGAAAGAGCATCTCAAGGTTGGATTGAGCAAGTTCACAAGAGGCAAATATCTTCAAAGTGAGCTACTTATGAACACCATCATGAAGATGGATAGAAGTGGCATTGGATATGTGGCACATGTAGAGAAGAAGAAGGCTCAAGTTCAACAACAACAATCAAAGCCAAAGCTAAAGAGATGTTTTGAGTGTGGACAAGAAGGCCACTTTGCTCATGAGTGCCAAACTTCACCACCACAACCCTTGCCCAAGCATGCTAGACCCTTTGCCTTTAATGCTCACTACATGCTTAGAAAGGATACTAGTGGAAAGATGAAAGTGATGTTCTTAGGACCTTCAAACAAGAATAGGCCTAAGAAAATTTAGGTTGCAAAGTCACTTGTTGAGAAGGTGAAGGACCCTCAACAAGTTTGGGTTCCTAAAGCTTGATCTCTTGTGTGTAGGTGAACTACAAGACCGGTGGAAGTCATTGGGTGATTGATAGTGGTTGCACACAACATATGACCGGTGACCCTCGTATGTTCATCTCACTAGATGAAGAAGTAGATGGATAAGAAAGAATCACATTTGGAGATAACTCAAAGGGCAAAGTTAAAGGATTGGGCAAAGTGGCTATATCAAATGATCATTCAATCTCTAATGTGCTATATGTTGCTTCATTGAGTTTCAACTTGCTATCCGTTGGGCAATTGTGTGATCTTGGCTTCCAATGCTTGTTTACCGAGAAGGAAGTTGTTGTATCCAAGAAGGATGATGATCAAGTGATATTCAAAGGATTTAGATACACCAACTTATATCTAGTGGACTTCACCTCTGAAGATGCAAACTTGAAGACATGCCTATTCACCAAAACAACACTTGGGTGGCTATGGCAAGAAGACTTGCTCATGTTGGTATGAGTTCACTCAAGAAGCTAATGAAGAATGATTTGGTGAGAGGGTGGAAGGATGTGAAGTTTGAGAAGGACAAGCTTTGTAGTGCATGTTAAGCCGACAAGCAAGTTGCAAATACTCATCCAACAAAAGCTTTCATGTTAACCACAAGAGTGCTAGAACTCCTACACATGGATTTATTTGGACCAACAACATACAAGAGTTTGGGAGGAAATCTTTATTGTCTTGTGATAGTTGATGATTATTCAAGGTATACATGGGTGTTCTTCCTTCATGACAAATCCAAAGTTGCATCTTGCTTCAAAAAGTTTGCCAAGAGAGCACAAAATGAATTTGAAGTGAAGCTCAAGAAGATAAGAAGTGACAATGGGAAAGAGTTTGACAACACAAACATAGAGGCATATTGTAATGAAGTTGGAATCAAACATGAGGTCTCCACAACCAATACTCCTCAACAAAATGGTGTAGTTGAGAGGAAGAACCAGACATTGATCACTCTAGCAAGAGCCATGCTTGATGAGTACAACACCCCCGAAGCTCTATGGGCAGAAGCAATCAACACCGCATGCTATGCATCTAACCGTCTATTTCTTCAAAAGTTCCTTGGCAAGACACCTTATGAGTTGCTCAATGGGAAGAAGCCGGACGTCTTCTTCTTTAGGGTGTTTGGTTGCAAATGCTACATCTACAAGAAGCGACAACACCTAGGGAAGTTCCAAAGACGTTGTGATATTGGTTTTCTTATTGGTTACTCATCAAAGTCCAAAGCATATAGAGTATTTAATCATACCAGCGGCTTGGTTGAAGAAACATATGATGTGGAATTTGATGAATCTAACGGCTTCCAAGGAGCACATGAGAATCTTGATGATGTAGGTGATGAACCATTGAGGGAGGCTATGAAGAACATTCTGGTTGGAGACATCAAGCCTAAAGATGATGAAGATGATGTACAAGTGATTGATCCACCCTCTTCATCAAGTATGCCACAAGATGGTGAAAGAGATGGGAGAGTAGAAAATGAAGATACTCATGTATCCCATGAGCAAATAGTGGTACAAGCACAAGATGTTGATGCTCCACAACCTCCTCCTCAAGTGGTCAATAGAAGAAACACACCTCTACTACAAGGTCATCCACAAGATCTTATCATAGGGAGTCCATCAAAGGGAGTGATGACACGCTCACAAAAACTTGCCTCATTTTTTGCTCATCACTCTTTTGTCTCTTGCTTTGAGCCTACCAAGGTAGAAGAAGCTCTTCAAGATCTGGATTGGATCAATGCCATGCATGAAGAGTTGAACAACTTCACCCGCAATGAAGTTTGGACTCTTGAAGAGCGACCAAAAGGTGCAAGAGTCATTGGAACAAAGTGGGTGTTCCGAAATAAGCAAGATGATCAAGGTGTTGTTGTGAGGAACAAGGCAAGACTAGTTGCAAAGGGGTTCTCTCAAGTTGAAGGTTTGGATTTTGGTGAGACCTTTGCACCGGTTGCAAGGCTAGAAGCCATTCATATCATCCTTGCATATGCATCACATCATGAAATGAAACTTTATCAAATGAATGTGAAAAGTGCATTCTTAAATGACTTGATTAATGAACTAGTCTATGTTGATCAACCTCCTAGGTTTAAAGACCCTAGATATCATAATCATGTTTATAGGTTGTCCAAGGCGTTATATGGGCTTAAGCAAGCCCCAAGAGCTTGGTATGAGCGCCTTCGGGACTTCCTCATTGAGAAGGGCTTCACCATTGGGAAGGTCGACACCACACTGTTCACCAAGAAGCTTGATGGGCATATCTTCATTTGTCAAGTATATGTTGATGATATCATCTTTGGATCATCAAATGAAGACTCTTGCAAAGAATTTGGTGAATTGATGTCGAAGGAGTTCGAGATGTCCATGATTGGTGAGCTTACATTCTTTCTTGGTTTTCAAATCAAGCAAATGAAAGAAGGGATCTTCATCTCTCAAGAGAAATATACAAAAGATCTTCTCAAGAGATTCAAGATGGATGAATGTAAGCCAATCAAGACACCAATGCCAACCAATGGACATCTCGACCTAGATGAGGGAGGTAACACGGTTAATAAAACTCTCTACTGTTCTATGATTAGTAGCTTGTTATATTTGACCGCATCTGGGCCCGACATCATGTTTAGTGTGTGTATGTGTGCTAGATTTCAAGCTAATCCTAAGGAAACACATTTAATTGCCATAAAAAGAATTCTTAGGTATCTTAAGCACACATCAAGCATTGGCCTTTGGTATCCCAAAGGAGCTATATTTGAATTAATTGGCTATTTCGATTCGGATTACGCATGCAAAGTTGATAGAAAAAGCACATCCGGAGGGTGCCATTTGCTTGGTAGATCTCTTGTGTCTTGGTCCTCCAAGAAACAAAATAGTGTGGCTTTGTCCACTGCCGAAGCGAAATACATTGCCGCGGGTGCTTGTTGTGCACAAATACTTTATATGAAACAAACTTTGCTAGACTGTGGTGTAGTTCTAGAAAAAGTACCTCTTTTGTGTGACAATGAAAGTGCGGTAAAACTTGCAAATAATCTAGTTCAACACTTCGCACCAAGCACATAGATATCCGCCATCACTTTCTAAGAGATCATGTTGCTAAAAATGATATATCACTAGAAGGTGTAAGGACTGAAGATCAATTAGCAGATATCTTGACTAAACCGCTAGATGAGGCTACATTTTGTAGATTGCGGAATGAGCTCAATGTACTTGATTTTAGTAACTTCACTAAAAGATGAGCTTGTGTTGTTCCTTGCATTCATTGTAAAATACAACATGTTTAATTTTTGGTAATGCATATAGGGCTTGTCTAACATGGTTAAGATAACCACCGAAAAGCGTGTGAAGAAGCTTAACCTTGGATCAAACTTGACAAGCAACTAGATTTACTTACAAGTATTGCATATGCATGAATGTTGTTTTGTCGTTTTGTTCCATTTACCCTTTTAGTGCCTATTTTCATAAAAAGAATTATAGCCTAAGGTAAAATATTTTGAAAAACTTGAGGGTTTGAGAGAGGTCACTCACATCAGTCCCAATTGGTGTTTATTTGGATCTTATTCAAGTTGGGACTTGATTGGGAACAGGCAGCGCGAAGGATCTTTGAAGATTTGCTAGAAAATAGTGACCAGACGCTGCATCGGACTCTGATGTCCAGCGTTCGGTCAGTTCACAGGAGGTGAACTTGCTACGAAGGAGTGACCAGACTCTGCCTTTCTGCGTCCGGTCAGAAGTCGTCTCAGCGTCCGGTCATTCATGAAGGCATCAAGGCTAGGTGACTAGACTCTGGCTGCGTCCGGTCAGTGTCCACCGGACGCATCCGGTCGTGATTCCAGAGGATTTGGACCTCTCTGGAATCGATCGGACGCTGGGTGGTAGCGTCCGGTCTCTACCACCAGAGCGTCCGATCAGTAGATATCGTGTGGCATCAGGTTTCTTCCCTGTTTCCTTCTCTGTCACGTCGGGGGACCCTTATATTAACCTAATCCGGTCGCGCGTTTACCCTAATCGCCGTCCCAAGCCGCCGTAGCTTCAGCCCGCGCTCGCCCTAGCTCCACGCCGCCGCCTCTCCCACGCATCTCTCTGCTGCACCACTGCCACCACACCCTGCCCGAGCACTAGCATCGCCAAGACTCTGTTCCAGCACCGTCGAGGCCCCATCCAAGCCCGCACCAGTGCTGCTCCTTGCGCCACCGCCCCTTGCCTTGCCGCTGTGCCTCCTCAATGGCAGTGCAGTCCACGTCCAGCGCCGGTAAGGACCTATCTGGTGCCCAAGCATCCTCATTGCAAATCACCCATGACCTAGCCATTCATCGCGGCACTGATTTCAGGGCCACCGATTCACTGCTCATCGCGATCCCTAACCCTAGGTCTTCCGGTGGTTCCCCACGTGTCACTTTTCTTTCCATCAGATCGCCGGTTCATCAGGTAGCAAGCCCATCGTTTCTATTTCGTATCTAAATTGCTTGCTTCCTAGGGTTTCGCATCTATTAGATATAATGTATTTATTTGTATATCTATCTATTCCATCATGCAGTGAGTCGGTGCCATTGAGGTGTCAGTGGCTGTTGTTAGTTAACTCGGGGCCAAGCTCGCGAGTACGGATCGAGGCCAAGCCTCGAAAGTGTCAGTGGACAGTTGATCTTGTCAGCGGCAGTTTTTCTTGTCAGCTCAGATGGCTCGCACCAAGAATGTTGGAGGTGGTCCTGGAGATGATGATCGGAGGCCCCCGCCTCGCCTGCCTGCAGATCCAAAAGGTAAGGCGACAAAGAAGATTGCATCCAAGAAGAGGAAGTACCCAGATGCAGAGACATCTCGAGCAGCAGCAGTTGTAGAGGCCGCAGAGCATGCCGAGAGAGGAGGTGCTCGCAGTGGGGTTGTGATTGCAGATCCACCGCCTTCATCGAGGGCTAGGATAGAGCGAGTTGAGCGCCTTCTTGGTAGTCCACCTGGGACTATCATTGTTGCAGGACAACATTATACTATTGATGAGGGTCAGCCTTAGGGGGCTTCACAGCAGTAGCCCCAGACAGCAGAGCAGACTCAGGAGGGTGAGCAGGCCGAGGAGGCTGAGGAGACAGAGCAGGCACCACAGCCCCAGCTATGCCGCTCTAGTCGTACCCATGTTCTAGTCTCACCGAGGCCGTCGACACAGCGGAGGGGATCACATCCACCGCCTAGACCACAAGGTCCGCCTCCAGTGACCCATCTTGACTTGAGGGCCGCCATAGCCAAGCAGGTTCGGCAGCTGAGGTTTGTAGAGTTTGAGGTGTGGTTTCCTCCGAGGAGGGATGAGAGAGCATCTGAGGGATTCTACACACCGCTCCAGGAAGATTTCTACAATGCATATCTAAACAGTGGGGCAGTCTTCAGGTCTCAGAGAGTCTGCAGCATTGAGGCTATAGTAGCAACAGCTGGAGAGCATATTCGCCCCTACCTTGCATATCTGCCGGGGCTGACAGATTTGATTGGACGGACATGACTATATGTTCCTTCGTGGGTTCGTCAGTTCTATGCTTCCCTCTTTGTTGACCCGCATCATAACTTTGTACACTTTGCATTCAGAGGCAGAGACTACATGATGATGAGTCAGAGGGCCAGGGAGATACTGAGGCTATAGGAGCAGCCTGTCAAGTTACATGAGCTATGTTATGGACAGACAGAGCCTCCCAGGCGTCCTCATGGTGGTTTGGTTCCCCCTACAGATCTTGTGTGACACTGCTTCAAGGATCCTTTTGGCAAGGGCTCTCGCAGGAACACTAGTGATCTTACTCCGACTGCTCGAGTTCTAGAGGCTATTATGAGGAGGACATTGCTTCCTAGGTTGGGATACAGGGAGGGCCTGACACGTATCCAGCTATGGCTTCTCAACGCCCTGATGCAACAGACAGTGTTTGATGTTTGGGATCTTATTCTATCTGAGATGGAGGACACGATAGCTGAGGGCTTCAAGGGTCGCAGGCAGCTTCCTTATGCACATTGGATCACATTCCTTATTCTCAAGGCTGTGCAAGTTAGGACACCAGAGATGGTTGCAGAGTACAGAGGTGCCACCACAGAGTTTCCAGCTTATAACATGGCACAGAGGATCAGGCATAGCACACCACAGGCACCCACTCAGCCTCGCCGTCGTCCAGATGTACCAAAGTCCACAGCTCAGCAGGACGAGATTATCAGAGGCATAGCCGCTACTGAGGAGGAGCAGCTTGAGGCACAGCCGGAGGTGAGCGAGCCTAGTGATAGCTCAGACGATGACTACCAGCCTATTCCTCGGATGCCTCCACGCAGACATGATGCAGAGGCCGGCAGTTCCAGCTCTGCTCCACCTACACCATAGATAGACCCTGCTTTGATTGCTATCCTTGAGCGGATGCAGCAGGATCAGGCTAGACAGGCTCAGGAGACCGCTGCCAACTTTATACAGTTTCAGGCTCATCAGGACAAGTTCCAGTGATAGCAGCAGGTCCTCCAGCAGCAGCAGTTACTCATGCAGCAGTAGTTATGGGATTTATGCAGCATGTAGTAACGGCACTTGGGGCTCCACAGTCATAGCCTTCACCCCAGCTTGCTCAGCTTGCCACCACTACGACGACTCCAGCAGTACAGCCTAGTGGGCTTCAGAGTCAGGGATAGCCTCTAGCTCAGTTTGCTTCTCCCCCAGTACAGGTGTCCCAGTGGTTATCCTCGCCAGTGGTAGCCCCACAGTTCACACTATTTCAGACGGGCTTCACACTGGATCAATCATCCTCGCTATTTGTGCCTGACACGTCAGTCTCCAGGAGTCTTGGAGCATCGTTTAGCGAGTTGACAGGGATGCCTACACCGCCACATATGCATGCCCCAGGTCCTTCTACAGCAGCTCCCGTCGTCGTGACTACTCAGAGGCTTCCTTCTTCTGTCGCATCTTCAGATCCTACGACAGACATACCGACAGCATCACAGGCAGCACCTGCCCCAGCTCAAACCCAGATCACTTCAGCAACGCTCCCAGCCATAGAGGGTCAGTCAGCACATAGCTCAGGGTCAGATGATGATGCCGCCCAGTTCTAGCTTGCTCCTCGTACTTCAGCGCCCGACTCGTCCGCTGCAGCCCCACCGACCAGCCCTTAGGTTTTGGTGTTTGACGCCAAAGGGGGAGAGGGTTCGAGTATGTAGACTCAGGGGGAGTGACTTATTTAGGGGGAGCTTAGTTATCTATTAGCTTATTATTTATTACATTTGGAGTTTCTATTTGTGTGATACACTATTACTATTATGCATTCGTGTGTTTACCTTCATGCATTAAACTATATCTATGTGATAGTGATATCTACGTGATTGTGATATATGACATGTGTGCTCTCTACTTCATAACTATTTATATGTCATATCACTTGTGTTATGCTCATTTGCCTTGCTTCCGTGTTTATACTCCGATGCAAATGAGCTTTATTACTTATACTCATGCTTATTTAATATCTTTTGAGTACATTATGTTGGCTTGGGTCATACAAGCTTGCCTAACTCTTTTGTTCTTATTGACAAAAGCTTATATGATCCAAGCATGATAAAAACCTCAACTCTTTCACATACTCGAGGTGGTATTGTCATCAATCACCAAAAAGGGGGAGATTGAAAGCATCTAGGCCCCTTGTTGGGTTTTGGTGATTAATGATAATACAAGATTACTATGACTAACGTGTGTTTTACAGAGGCAATTAAGTTAGGTCATGGTAATGGAGATCGATTGGGCAATCATGGATGTCGTGCCCCTTCGATGGAAATCGTTTTGGTTTTCAAAGGATGGACGACAAGGTTAAGGATGACTTGTTCTAAGTGTCGATTGGAGTTGGAGAGACACTTAGAGTAGTTTAGGACTTTGTTTTTCCTTTGGCCATACTATTAAGGGGGGTATGGATGGGTAGCTTGACCTAGGTGAGTCTAGTGAGTTAGGTGTGGTGTACACTTGCTAAGTCTAGCACTAGGTAGATCCAACAAAGCCCTTAGATCCTTTGGAGCAAACTTCATTCATGTATGATCGAAGGTTGGAACTAAATGGAGGGTCAAATATTGACCGGACGCTGGCTCTGGTGTGACCGAACGCTGGCCGCAGGGTCCGGTCAGTTCATTTGACCAAGGAGATTGTGTCTGGTGCGACCGAACGCTGAGTGGTCAAGTGACCGGACGCTGGGGACCAGCGTCCGGTCGACTCCAGTAAGGTTCTAGAAGAGTGAATCTGCGATCGGACGCGTCCGATCATTTCTGACCGGACCCTGAGGATCCAGCGTCCGGTCGAGTACAGTAAGCATTTAGTTAGGGAAAAATGGGACCGGACTTGTCCGGTCAGTGGTGACCAGACCCTGCCAGCGTCCGGTCAACACTTAAACTCTGGTGTGCGGGTTGAACTGACCGGAGCATCCGGTCAACATGACCGGAGCGTCCGGTCACCCCGTAGAGGCACATAACGGTTCGTTTTTCAGGCTGTCTTATAAATAAAAGCTCCACTCGTGTGTGGAGCCACTTTTGCTCATTTCAACAGCTGAAACACACCTTAGAGAGTGCCAAGAAGAGCAAGGTCCTAGTGATGTGATTGAGATTTGAGAATCCCAAAGAGAGCCCTCATTAGTGAGATCAAGAGTAGCAAAGTGTGCATCCACCCTTCTCCCTAGGCTTGTCGTGGTCAAGTGAGAGTTCGTGCTTGTTACTCTTGGTGATCGCCATCACCTAGACGGCTTGGTGGTGATCAGAGAGCTTGTGGATGACCCAACTCAAGTTGTGAGCGGTTGTGGGTGATTCACCGCGATGGAGTGTCGAAGAATCAACCCGTAGAGAGCACTTGATCCTTGCGCGGATCAAGGGGGAGCTACACCCTTGCGCGGGTGCTCCAACGAGGACTAGTGGGGAGTGGCGACTCTCTGATACCTCGGCAAAACATCGCCGTGTTTCCTCTCCTCTCTTTACTTTGAGCATTTCAATTCTTGTCATTTACATTCCTAGAATTGCCATGCTAGAGTAGGATTGGAACTAGGTTGCTAAACTTTTGTGCGTTAGATCAATAGAAACACTTCTCTAGGCACAAGGGGTTAATTGGGCTAAGCATAGGACTTGTTTATTGCGAAGAAATTTAGAATTAGCCCAATTCGCCCCCCCTCTTGGGCATCTTGATCCTTTCAGCGTCCAAAGTTGTTCACGCAAAGTCTTACCTCTTAATTATTGTTTTTAGTAAATACTTGGTGTGTATATTTTCAACTAGAACCCAAATTATGCATGCCACCATAGTATTGTAGACACATAGGGAAGTCTTTGGAGCCCGTGAACTTCTTGCCTAATAAAATTTATGATGAATGTGAAGTTTAAATTATTATCCCATGAATAAATTAAGGAATATTTTGTTGAGGGACACCAAACTTGCGTGGAATTGGCTGCTCAACAAGCTAGCTCATTTTTCTGCTAGGTGGCATTACCAAAGATGGGAGGATCCTTGCTGATGGACACCATAGCCAATAAAATAATATTTAGATTTGGGGTATTTAAATCTAAAAGTAAGCCCCCGAGATTGAAGTACCAACCGGCCACCACCATCCTACACTTTTAAAGAGAGAACCCACCTGGAGTGCCATTCTCACTCCTAGCTTAGTCCAATGGATTGCAACTTCCTTCTATGTGTAGCATGTGACAAAGGGCATTTTCTAAAATGTTAAATCTAAAACAATAATTAAGAAGTTTAATACGAACATGATGGTTTACTAGGCATAGCTCATAGCACTAGAACCAACGTAGCCTGCACTCACATGTCATATAAAAACCAAAGGAATATCTTATCACATCTATATGAGCACCATGACACAAATTATATAGACCCATGCAATTCATTCCTTCGTAAATAAAAAGGAATAGTAAAGGAACCCATGAAGAGTTTTTCCCTCGCTCCGATTATGTGTCAACAGAGATGTTATTCTTTTTAAATATTTTTAGCCATATTGGATTTCCTTAGCCCAAAATAGGTGCGCGGTCCCAGCGTTAAGCTTATCAGCCCAATGTTCTCGATATTCGTTGGGACGAGATTCAATTCATGTGTAGGGAAAGCCAAAATCTCATCAAGTAGACTCAAAGGAATTAAATATGTGTACCCATGGCACATTGTTGTTGGAAAAAAGAATATGAAGGAGTGTGTTGTCGTGGAACTTCAAGTTTGGATCTTGTAGTTTTGATAGAAAAATCAATGATGACCCCCCATCTTAGTCTCTTTTTTCCTTGAGTTTTTCCAGCATTGCTTAAGAAGGTTTACATAAATGATCATGTTGTCTTTCTTCTTGAATCGATCTATGCCTTTGAGCCCTAACTGATGTTTCAGACAGCCAGGAGGTTGGCCATGGCCCTCTTCATCTGTATATTGATGGGTAGTGTCACACCCCGAAATTTCTGATTTTGGGTTGTGCGTAAAAAACACTAAATTAAATGAATGTTTTAATATTTATATAAAACCTTTCAAGATTAAGTAGGTTTCGCTAACTTAGATACAGAAAAATGTGAATTTTTAATCTTTTCTAAATTAATTTAATGGGTTTTGCTTGATGTGATGTTTGCAGGTTGCATGCCTTTGTGTGGTGGGTGTGTAAAGTTTTTAAAATGTGTTTAGTAAGTCATTTATCTTTCGTCGTCTTCTCTCCGTCTTTTTCTATCAATAAATTCCTTGTTTCTTAGCTTGATCCTTTGTATGGAGTTTCTCATAACCTTTTCATCTACTCTAAATCACTCACCTGAGTTTATCATTCATCAACATATCTCTAAAATCTCCGTGAGAATTTTTCTGGCTTTTTTCGAAACTTTTTCCTATTTTTCTGTGAGCATAATCTAATTTTTAGATGCTCCAAAATATCTTTTCAAGAGCTCCAAATACTTTATTTGGGTTTCTCATGTTGCAAAGTGTCTCTAGGAATTTTCTCTGAATTTTTGGTGCTTTCGGAATATTTTTCGCGGCCTAAATATAAATTCTGGACTTTTCTGAAATTATTTTAATCCCGAAATTAATTAATTCCGAAAATAATAATAAAAAAATCCTGACTTCCCAACTTCTCCAAACCCTAGACATATATATATATATATGACGGTGTACCTCTCGACGCGCTGGTTCCAGAAGTACAATCCTTTTTCGGAGCCGCCATCCGTAGCTCGCTACATCTAATGCCGAAGTTCAGAAAAGCTAGGTTTCCGGCGAACTCTCCGGTGAGCTTTTCCGGCTAAACCGTCGCGTTCCGGTGTCAACCTTAATCACCACAGGGTAGCTCTCGTCGTCCTCTACGCCGTGTCCTTCGTTGCATCAATCCATCACCTTGTGATAACTTTGCCTTCGTTTTTTTTCTCCGGCGATGTTTTTGACGAGCTCAACCATGGTTGAACATCTTCCTTCGTTCTCCGGCCTTGCTGCGTGCCCATCCTCTCGAGCCGCACCGCCCCAGTCTCGCGGTCCCACCGCTGCGTCCCGTGCCGCTCCCAACGCGCCTCGGCCTCCAGCCCCGCTCCCCTGCGTGCAGCAGTTCGGGCAGCAGGGTGCCACTGCCGTGGCTGCTCTGGCCTCGCCCGGAGCAGGCCGCCGCGGGCCCCACGGACTGGTGTGCGCCGTGGCATGGCACCATCACCGCGTGCCGCTGGTCGCCCGAGACGAGCCTCCTTCCACTCCATCGTGCGAGCAACAGCTGGGCAGCTCCATGGCTCTGTTATGTACGTGCAAGGTGAACCAAGGTACTAGATGGTCTTATTTACGAAACTGTCACCGGTTAGTGACCTTCGCTGTTTAACCATCCTAACTCCGATTCGCTTCATTCAAGTTGCGCTAGATTCGTATCGATGTGATCTACATACTAATGTCGTCGTTTTTCATGTCAAGTGACTTTATATATAAGCTTAAATATTAATTTAATTAATGTACACGCAACTAGTTTTTATAAATAAAAGCAACATAATTATATACAATACTATTTTGCAAATAAGTTTTAACCTGTCTAGTGGCTAACATAAATATGTTTCTAGATTATAATATGTTTAGTCTAAACACACATATCAAATTTGATTACATGTTCTCACATGCCGGTTTGTATTTGCAAGTTAAAGTTGAATTGACATAAATGATATCAAAATATTTATAAATAAAATATGATTAGCTTCAACTCAGTTTTTTATTATGTATAAATATGGTTTGTTTAATCTGAATTAATAAGTTTCTTATGGTTTTGTCTAAATAAAATAAATCTAGCAAGTAGACTTTTCTTTTCTTTTATAATATAAGACACCGTAGTCGTTTCTTTTCAACCTGTCACTTTACCTGAATGAACTCGCCATCACGTAAGTCGCCCAGCTGTTGCAGTTGTTCACCTTGTTATCAAAGCTCAGCGTCCCGTGCCTTGACTGGTCTAGTATCGGCAAAGCCAGCCTCGCCTCCATCCTCGTCACAATGCAAGCATCATGCATGGTCGATGCATGCCTAAGTGCAGATGAGCATGCAAATCTGCACGTGATGTGCATAGCACATCTGCCCCACACGTTTACACATACATGTATGTCTTGGTTTCCGTAATATACATGTTAGTGGTGTATGAGCTTATTAATTTAAATATTAATATGACTAATATTGTTGCACAACATATTTGTTTTTCTAATTAAAACCAAGATTAACATCGGCGTTTTCACAAGTCAAATGTCAATTCGATTAATATCACCTTAAACATGCTTTTAGCAATAATTTGCTTAGTTTAAACATGTTGCATATATGATAAACCTGTTTAGATTCTTTCACATGCACTTTTCTTCTATAAAAGTTAAAGTTTAATTTGATTAAATGCTACATGCAGGTTTATAAATAAAATATGACTAGTGTCGGGGACCTAATACCGGGGTACCCCAGAAGGTGGAACCAATAACTACCGAACGATAAAAACTTCTGGACAGATAAGGGCGCCGTAGCGTTCCTTGCTCGAACGACAGGAGTTTGGTTCCGCCTCGCCCGATGCCTTTGGGGTAGCTCTGCCTCGCCCGAGGGCTCAGGGCTAGTCTCCGTCTCGCCCGACGCCTTTGGGGCGGGCACGGTCTGCCCGAGGGCTCAGGGCTAGTCTCCGACTCGCCCGACGCCTATGGGGCGGGCTCGGTCTCGCCCGAGGGCTGAAGGATAGACTCCGCCTCGCCCGACCCCGGAGGGGCGGGGTCGGTCTAGCCCAAGAGATAGGGATTGGCCTCCGTTTCACCCGACGGCCAGGAACGATCCTTGCCCTGCTCGATATCTAAAGACTGGTTTCATCTTACCTGACAACTCCACCCATTCCCTCATAATGATGGGTACAGGGCAAGATAAGATGTTCGGGTCAACCATGGCTCCAAGGACCATACCCTGCACCCTGGCAGGAAAAGTACTGCCGGGGGAACGACGTGACAGGTGCTTTAGACCCTTTCGGGCGCCGCAGAGCCCGAAAAGTGTTACAGGTGCGTGCTCTTCGCCCTGTAGAGTTGTAGGCGCCGCCTTCAGCTCTGGGACACGGAACCCGACGAAGATATACGACAATCGCTACGCTCCAGAAAAGGATTTGTTATCTCCACGGACGACGGGTATTCTGTCACCACGCTATGGACCCAGGGGAGCGGTGCTCGCTTCCTGACCCCCCAGGTCCACCAAGATAGAAGACCTTGGCCACGGCGCTACTCCATACCCCGACCCCGCGTCCCTCCGACGAAGACTCATAGGAACCAGAAGGCCTGCGGAGCAAGGCTGGGGGAGGCTCATAAGTCAAAACCACTGTACTGCGGCCCATACCCTGCGCAGGGTAGCATTCTATAACCAACCTGACATTCTACAGAGACATCGACAGTATTGTAGGCACTTATCTTCCTTCGCACTCATCAGAATGAAGAACCAGGCCGAGTAGACGTGAGCCACAAGACTAAGTAGAGTACGCATCCTAAAGCCCTCACCCTTGTAAAAGCCAGCCCCTTCCTCTATAAAAGGGGATGCACTTCCTCCATCAAAAGGAGACTTCAGACCGAATAGCACAAGACACACACACAGACAGTCAAGCGGCTACCAAGCTCTTGACCTCCTTTCAACCCTTCCATCAGAGACTTGGGACCAGTCCCTCTCTCAATCGTTTGTACCCCCTACTACGAACCGTTCACGGTGCTAATAACACGAGCAGCAACAAACTGGACATAGGGACATTTGGCCCGAACCAGTATAAATCTTGTGTCCTTTAGCGCACCATCTGAGCCTAACGCGCATTACTATAAATTTACTTGCCGGTGCTTGTACGAAACACCGACAGTTGGCGTGCCAAGTAGGGACTTTGCGCGTTCCAAATCAGGCCTCGGATGGCCACCCACGCAATCAGCTGGGTGCCGGGCGCACATGTGCGTTTCGGCAACCTAGATTTCATCATCACACTAGGAGGAGAACTGGCACTGACCCACACGGCCGCACAGTCTCTGCCTTCCAATAACCTCAGCCGTCTGAGGCTTGAGGGCCCGCGGGGCGACTCCCTTGGACCCCAGTTATCTAGGGAGCCCCCGCGCAGCATCACCCTGTTTCCGAAAGGCCCCGTACGAAGTGCCCCGACAGCGTTTCCATTCGGTCTCCGCAACGCCGCGGCGACCGTCGGCCACCTTCTGGCACTACGCATGGTTCAGCCGCCTATGGACAGCGAGTTCGTGGGGGTAATCGAACATGATCCAGAGACACTCTACGGGCTCCTCGCGGAGGATCCAGAGTCGTCCTCTAGCTCTGACTCTAGCAATGGGAGCCATCACCCTTCTCGGGAATGCTTCATGACGCAAACCCCCGAGGGACACGTCCAAAACGTCTCCGGAGAAGAGACAACCCCAACAGGCAACCCCGACGCCAGGATCAAGGCGGAGACGGTGGCTCCATCTCACGTAAGGATGGAGCAGCTAAGAGCACGAAAGCTGGAGATCGATGACGCCGGGCAACAGCTTGTCCGGGAGTACCGAAACATCGAGGAGGAGATCAAGCGTCGTAGAGACGGTGGGCACGCATGCACCTCGGCCCGTGATGTGCATCGGAGGATCCTCACCGATGATGGGACTCTCCCTCATTTCGCTCGGGCAAGCCAGAACATCGCCGCAGCAACAGCCTTGCTACACGGCCTTCTAGAGGCCGCGACGTCCGAGGATCGCCGCGCCCATCGAGAAATTCGCACGTTGCTCAAACGTGCGGCGGCGCAGCAGGCGGAAAGCTCGTTGTCTCGACGACGTGAGTCCAACACCAGCCAACGCACGCCCTCGGTACGTCCCACCAAGGACGCGTCCGTTCACCAGACGCCGCCAGGCAACAGGCAGCGCTCCGCTATCCCGGTACATCAATGTCTCAGCCACAGCCGTGACATGCGCAGCACCATCGATGCCCGTAGGCGCACCCACGGTGACAAAAGAGAAGAAGCCCATCGTGGCTATCATCCACAACGTGGCGGACGCTACGACAGCGGCGAGGACCGGAGCCTGAGTCCCAGCCTGCCTGGCCCTCGGGCCTTCGGCCGACACATCCTCAACGCTGCGTTCCCCCCGAGGTACCGACCGCCCACCAATATCCTAAAATATTCTGGAGAATTAAACCCCGGGCTTTGGCTCGAAGACTATCGGCTTGCCTACCAAGCCGGTGGTGCGAGTGATGACAATTTCATTATTCGGAATCTCCCGCTATTCTTGGCCGATTCGGCACGAGCGTGGTTGGAGCACCTGCCGTCCAACGCCATTCAGAGTTGGGCGGATCTCATGGAGATCTTTGTGGGTAACTTCCAGGGCACGTATAAACGCCCTGGAAACCCATGGGACCTCAAGAACTGCCGCCAGAAGGCCGATGAAACCCTCCGCGGGTACATTCGGTGCTTTTCCCAGCAGTGCAACGAGCTCCCTAATGTTGCCGACGCTGACGTGATAGGGGCCTTCCTATCCGAGACAACCTACAAATCCCTCGTCCACAAGCTGGCACGCAGGGGCCTGCGGACCACCAAGGAACTCTTGGACATCGCCACCAGCCACACCTCAGGAGAGGAGGCAGTCGGAGCCGTCTTCGACCGCACCGACGGCAAGGCAAGGCAGGACGGGGCCGTCGACGAAGGCACCTCCGACCGCCCCGCCAAGAGAAAGAATAAGAAGCAATGGCGCAACAACTCGCTCGTGGCCGTCGCCGACCGTAAAGGTGGCCGGAAGCCCGCGGAAGGCACTCCGAACCATTTTGAAAAAATGCTCGAGGGGCCATGCCCAAACCACGCTTTCCTGGCCAAGCATCTATACAAAGAATGTGGCCTCATGCGCAAATACTTGTCCGGAGGCCTCAACGAGGGGGAACAGGGGAAGGAACCTGCCCCCAGTAGAGACGACGTCGAGGAGAAGGACGACACCTTCCCGACTCCGAATGGCGCCCTGATGATCTTCGGAGGATCAGCGGCCTACAACTCCAAACGCCGCCAAAAGGTCACGCGCCATGAGGTCTATACGGCCGAACCGGCCACACCTGCCTTCCTCCGATGGTCAGAATCCGCCATAACCTTCGACCGGGCCGACCACCCGGGCGCCGTCCCACACCCAGGAAGATACCCGCTCGCCGTCAACCCGATCGTCGGCCCAAAGCGGCTCACAAAGGTACTGATGGACGGAGGCAGTGGCCTCAACATCATGTATGCCAAAACGCTCGACGAGATGGGCGTCGACCGAACGAACCTCCATCCCGTCCGAGCACCTTTTCATGGTGTCGTACCTGGTAGGCAGGCCATGCCACTAGGGCAGATCGATCTGCCCGTCACTTTCAGGGATCGGTTCAATTACAGGAATGAGACCCTCACCTTCGACGTAGTGGGGTTCCCTCCAGCTTTTCATGCCATCCTGGGACGACCATGTTACGCGAAGTTCATGGCCGTCCCCAACTATACGTACCTTAAGCTGAAGATGCCGGGCCCCCGCGGGGTCATCACCATCGGCACCTCCTTCCAGCGCGCTTACGAGTGCGAAGTCGAATGCTGCGATCATGCCTCTGCGGTCGTCGACTCCAAAGACCTCATCACCCTCGGGGAGGAGGTTGCCGAAAAAACGCCCGACGCCAAGACAACAACCGGGTCATTCAAACCAGCCGAGGGCACCAAGGAGGTCCTCGTAGACCCCAGAAGCTCCAAGGCTAAGAGGGTACGCATTGGTACTACGCTCTCCTCCGAATAGGAAAGCGCGCTCGTTGACTTCCTCCACGATAACAAAGATATCTTTGTGTGGAAAAACTCGGATATGCCAGGCATCCCGAGGCAGGTCGCCGAGCATACCTTAAAAATCCACCCGGGCTCCAAGCCAGTGAAGCAACGCCTGCGCCGCTTCGACGAGGAGAAACGCAGGGCCATCGGCGAGGAGATAGCCAAACTATTAGCCGCAGGATTCATTAAGGAAGTAAACCACCCAAAGTGGCTGGCAAATCCCGTTCTCGTACGAAAGAAGAGTGGGAAATGGAGGATGTGTGTCGACTACACAGGCCTCAACAAGGCGTGCCTAAAGGGCCTGTTTCCTTTACCACGCATTGACCAAATAGTTGATTCCACCTCAGGGTGTGAAACCCTCTGCTTCCTTGACGCATACTCTGGCTACCACCAGATCGCGATGAAAGAGTCCGACCAGCTCGCGACGTCTTTCATCACCCCCTTCGGATCATTCTGCTACGTTTCAATGCCGTTCGGTCTAAAGAATGCTGGGGCAACTTACCAGCGCTGTATGCTCAACTGCTTCAGGGACCTCATCGGGCGGACCGTTGAGGCCTACATCGACGACATCGTAGTTAAGTCCAAAAGGACTGACCACCTTGTCGCCGACCTCGAACAAACCTTTGCGAAACTCCATGCAAACGGCATCAAACTCAATCCCGAAAAATGTGTTTTTGGGGTCCCGAGGGGCATGCTACTCGGCTTTATTGTCTCTGAACGAGGCATAGAAGCCAACCCAGAGAAAATCTCAGCCATCACAAGAATGGGTCCGATCCAAAACATAAAAGGGGTTCAACGAATCACAGGGTGCCTTGCCGCCCTCAGCCGATTCATTTCGTGCCTCGGCGAACGGGGACTTCCCCTTTATCGACTCCTAAAGAAAGCTGACCACTTCAAGTGGACAGCCGAGGCACAGGAGGCGCTTGACATGGTTAAACAATTTCTAACTAAACCGCCAGTCCTAGTCCCTCCGTGCAATGGAGAATCCCTCCTGCTATATATATCGGCCACCACGCAAGTGGTCAGCTCCGCCTTAGTAGTAGAGCGAGAGGAAGAGGGGCGCGCCTTCAAGGTACAATGCTCTGTCTACTTCATCAGCGAGGTGCTATCCGACTCCAATACCCATTACCCCCAAATCTAGAAACTCCTCTACACCATCCTCATCACCAAGAGAAAGCTACGCCATTACTTCGAGTCACACCCTATGACAGTCGTGACGTCCTTCCCCCTCGGCGAGGTCATCCATAGCAAGGACGCTACAGGAAGAACCGCAAAGTGGGCGCTCGAGCTGATGGATCAGGGCATTACTTATGCCCCCCAAACAGCGATCAAATCCCAGGTGCTGGCTGACTTCATCGCAGAGTGGACCGAGGTCCAGATGCCACCAACAATTGTCGATCAAGAGTACTGGACGATGTACTTCGATGGATCACTGATGAAGAACGGCGCCGGCGCGAGAATAGTCTTCATATCTCCCCTCAGGGTCCACATGAGGTACATGGTTCGGCTCCACTTTCCCTCATCAAACAATATCGCAAAATACGAAGCGCTCATCAACGGCCTACGAATCGCCATCGAGCTGGGCATCCAACGTCTCGACGTTAGAGGCGACTCCTAGCTGGTCATCAACTAGGTCATGAAGGAGTCGAGCTGCCATGACGCCAAGATGGAGGCATACTGTTAAGAAGTCCGACGGCTGGAGGACAGATTCGACGGCCTCGAACTCAACCACATCCCATTGGCGCGTTCACATCTTTCCCTCCAATCTTCCTCTTCGACAAACTAATGGTAAAGAAATACCGCCACAGATCAAAATGGGGATCGATCCCTAGGAAACCCTCGCACAGGGCAACAAACGTCGCCATATGTTGAACCCCGTTGGGAGTTAGATGCTGCAGCTCCACCTCATAATAATCCAGCAGCCCCCGAAGGAATCTATGCGTGGGTACCACAAATCCTCGCTCATGGAAGATGGCGAAAGAAACGACATACCCTTCGGGTGGCACCGGCTCACCCTCGTCGCCAGGTAGCAGCCACTCCTGGACGGCAGACAGCGGGCAGAGAAGGCCACGGCGGACGAGGCCCTCCAAACGCCGTGGGGTGATGCTAGATCTGCCCCACAACTCCATCAAAGCAATTAGGGAGAAAGGTGGGCGCGAGCTCGATGGCGGCTATGGGGCAGGCGCAAGCTTGACGGCGGTTGCAACACGGATGCAAGCCGGCTGACGGTGGCAGCGCGGGCACAGGAGGCTGGGGTGATTGGTGGTGGATGTTTCAAGACGCAAAGGCAAGGGAGCAAAATACGGAACCTTGGGGGTGAACCCCGTGGTTTTATAGGGGCGACGGACGTGAGAAGGGCAACCGTCTGCCTCGATCTCCGGGCCTGCCACGCGCACCGCCGCGTCACGGCGCGGGACACGCGCCCGTAGTCCCTATCCTTTCCCACCAAAATTTGCGGTGGACGGTTCGTCTTCCCTAGGCAAATCCGGACTCTCTACCCATCTAGGAAACGCAGGTCGCGAAGATCTTTCTCTCTTCGGCCCACCTAGGGCCCAGAAGCTCAGCGACTGGCCCAACTGGGGACGGGTCCGCGAAACGATCCGAAATCAAGGGCGCAAGCATTACTGAGGTCTCAATCCACGGTCAATCCCTGGCTAGGTCAGCCCTGAATGAGATCCCCGCAAACGGGATACCATGACCCCCTCGAAAAATATCCGATTGATGAAAAACTAAGTCCTTCAGCCTTACCCGCGAAGGGTCCAAAAACACCGTCCAGGCGGTTCTATTTGAATCACCTAGAGGCTCGGGAGCTACTGTCGGGGACCTAATACTGGGGTACCCCAGAAGGTGGAACCAATAACTACCGAACGATAAAAACTTCTGGACGGATAAGGGCGCCGTAGCGTTCCTTGCTCGAACGACAGGAGTTTGGTTCCGCCTCGCCCGACGCCTTTGGGGTAGCTCTGCCTCGCCCGAGGGCTCAGGGCTAGTCTCTGTCTCGCCCGATGCCTTTGGGGCGGGCACGGTCTCGCCCGAGGGCTCAGGGCTAGTCTCCGACTCGCCCGACGCCTATGGGGCGGGCTCGGTCTCGCCCGAGGGCTAAAGGATAGACTCCGCCTCGCCCGACCCCGGAGGGACGGGGTCGGTCTCGCCCAAGAGATAGGGATTGGCCTCCGTTTCACCTAACGGCCAGGAATGAGCCTCGCCCTGCTCGATATCTAAAGACTGGTTTCATCTTACCTGACAACTCCACCCATTCCCTCATAATGATGGGTACAGAGCAAGATAAGACGTTCGGGTCAACCATGGCTCCAAGGACCATACCTTGCATCCTGGCAGGAAAAGTACTGCCGGGGAACGACGTGACAGGTGCTTTAGACCCTTCCGGGCGCCGCAGAGCCCGAAAAGTGTTACAGGTGCGTGCTCTTCGCCCTGTAGAGTTGTAGGTGCCGCCTTCTGCTCTAGGACACGGAACCCGACGAAGATATACGACAATCGCTATGCTCTAGAAAAGGATTTGCTATCTCCATGGATGACGGGTATTCCGTCACCACGCTATGGACCCAGGGGAGCGGTGCCCGCTTCCCGACCCCCTAGGTCCACCAAGATAGAAGACCTTGGCCACGGCGCTACTCCAGACCCCGACCCCGCGTCCCTCCGACGAAGACTCATAGGAACCAGAAGGCGTGCGGAGCAAGGCTGGGGGAGGCTCATAAGTCAAAACCACTGTACTGTGGCCCATACCCTATGCAGGGTAGCATTCTATAACCAACCTGACATTCTACAGAGACATCGACAGTATTGTAGGCGCTTATCTTCCTTCGCACTCATCGGAATGAAGAACCAGGCCGGGTTGACGTGAGCCACAAGACTATGTAGAGTACGCATCCTAAAGCCCTCACCCTTGTAAAAGCCAGCCCCTTCCTCTATAAAAGGGGATGCGCTTCCTCCATCAAAAGGAGACTTCTGACCGAACAGCACAAGACACACACACACAGACAGTCAAGCGGCTACCAAGCTCTTGACCTCCTTTCAACCCTTCCATCAGAGACTTGGGACCAGTCCCTCTCTCGATCGTTTGTACCCCCTACTACGAACCGTTCACGGTGCTAATAATACGAGCAGCAACAAACTGGACGTAGGGACATTCGGCCCGAACCAGTATAAATCTTGTGTCCTTTAGCACACCATCCGAGCCTAACGCGCATTACTATAAATTTACTTGCCGGTGCTTGTACGAAACACCGACAACTAGTTTAACTTGGCTTTTAAAATAAAATGTGATTTTATGTAATCTGAATTAATATACTCCACATAGTTTGCTCAAAATGAATCAAGCATATAGCCTTTTTCTTTCTTTTATAATGTAAAACCTTTCGTCCATTTCTTTTAACCGTACCTCTACTTTTGGCATTTCTTGCGTTCTCGTAACCGTAGCAACGACCCCTCTCTTTTAGAACGTTGTTTTTAAAGCTTTCCTTTTGGTTGGTGTAATGTTCTTAGTTATGATTGTTTTGTTTGCTTGTATGTCTCTTTGTGAATGGTGCTTGCTATGAATAGACGAGAACCATTTGCGAAGCGCTGAAGATCATAAGGTGATGACCGAAAACTGATGGTGTGAGAGTTGAGCCAGTGTTTAAGGCAAGTATAGCATGGGATTATCCTTGTTTCCTATTTACCTTTAATAACTTAATCATATGCATGTGTCTACCTTGGCAACCGTAGTAATTTTCCTAGCTATTTGATATCTTGGATTCCTTGTCACCTATGGGTTTATGCATTGGGTAGTGATGCTAGTGCTCTGAAAAAGACCATGATCTTGTGACCTGAATAATGATTATGCAATAAACAATAAAAGATGCTTTTTAGCAACAAGGAACTAGGGGGCTGGAGCATAGTTTTTGTGATGCTCTAGATTCCTCTCCTTAAGTACTTATCTGTAAGCGATCATCCGGGACTTACAGTACAACCATGAGGGCTATGTGGCTCTGGCTTTAGTCAAGTATGATGACCTTTTCTAGCTTGTTAGAGGTTACCGAAATGCGCAAATGGGGTGTTTCTCGGGTTGGGTGTAGTGCGGCTTCTGTCCTTATGTGTATAGGCTGCGGTCGTTGTGCCATACGGAAGGAGGGCTCTACATTTGCAGGTCACAGAATCCTAGCGGCCCTAACTTGTTAGACGAACCTTTGAAAGACTTCATAATAAACCCTACCGACCTTCCTTGGAAGTGGGTTAAGAGGCTGATCACCTCTGGCGAAAGGGTAAATCATGACTCACGGGTAAAGATGTACAACCTTTGCAGAGTGTAAAACTGTTATAACAGCCAAGCTCACGGTCACGAGGAGCCTTGGACCCTTATGGAATAGATGATCATTAATAGTTAATTGTTTATGCTATTCATTACTCATGTTTACGTGATCATGTGTTTATATGGGATTATGAGAAACTTGTTGCTACTCAATTGCATAAAACTGTGACTCAATAAAAGCTAATTGCAGTTAAACCAGTGTCTACCTTTTGAGCCTCATGAACCCCATGTTATTCTTGTTGAGTACGAGATGTACTTACGCTTGTTTATTTTCATTATTTGGATAAAAATCCCAGATAGGTAACAGAAGGTGGGTTTAGTGAGTTTTCTAAGGAGTGTTAGGCGTATGTTACTCCAGTCAATCGTCCCTGTGATGAATGGAGCCTGAAGAAAAGATTTGCACCATTCCGCTATACTCAAATGTAAGTGTTAATGTAACTATGTTTCCGCTATATAACATTGTTTCTGATATTTTTCCTTTCTGTTGTTGTATGTGTGGACTTCCTAGGCACACATATGGCGAGCCTGGTTTTGTTCTTAAAACCGAGTGTGACAGGTAGACTCATATCGTAGCTTGTGGAAGCACAACAAAAGTTGCATAAAATTTGTCATTCTCCAATCTATATGGAAACAAGTTAACTTTGACGTTTGTAAAAGCTAGATGTACATCTATTTGAATCAAGAGCTAGAGTTCAACATATACTCCTTGCACTAAGGTTTATTACATGCTCTAGCTTTTCTCTAAGTTAATTTTCCCTAACTTTGACAAACTTCCTAGAAAATCAATCCAAAATTTTGAACATCAAGTTTGTTTCGTTGAATTATTTATGACATATGTATTGGTAGTGCTTTTTTGTTGTCAAAGTTTATTTGAAACTTTGTCAAAGTTATACAAGATTGGTTTTAGACTATACTAAAGTAAACTGTAATCAAGAACACAAGGAGTGTGTGGCAATTGCCATGTTTAGCTATAAGCATTCTAATTTTGTAAATCATTTGTGTGTGCATGCATCTGCATCTGTACATACTGGGATTTCATTTAGGCTCGATCTTGTGGCATTTATTCATTCATTGCTGAATAACATCTCACCAAACTACCGTGCATGCTTTAACCATGACTACAATACTACAACAAAGTCTGTTGATAATGGCTTTGATACACATGAGCAAGTCATAACTTTACATACTCGTCATGTTTATAAAGTGGAACATTTATGATGTGGCTAAGGTTGTAACATGTGTAAAGGTGAAGTGATCATGCATGTCACTCCTCATGTATCAAAAAAATCCAATATAAGAAGACACATTTTTCCTTGTACATAGTGGAAATTGTCTTTCCTACATAGACCATATAGTGCAATGAAATTGATAACTAAATGTCAAAATCGACTAGGTGCCATGTCATCTATAGCTTATCTGTTGTTTAGGCAAAAGCCAAAATCTAAACAGATATACATGAGCTCTCGCTTGTATAAATAGGCCCCAAATTAGTAGTTAATCCATCATCCATAACATTGAGAGCAATCAGAAACATACCAAGTGAAACAAACTAGCAACGTCCTCGCAACAATGGCTACCAAGATATTTGCCCTCCTTGCGCTCCTTGCTCTTTCAGTGAGCGCTACAACTGCGGTCATTATTCCACAGTGCTCACTTGCTCCTAATGCTATTAATCCACAATTCCTCCCACCAATTACTCCTATGGGGTTCGAACAATCAGCTGTGCAGGCCTATAGGCTACAGCAGGCGCTTGCAGCGAGCATCTTACAACAACCAATTGCCCAATTGCAACAGCAATCCTTAGCCCATCTAACCATACAGACCATCGCAGCGCAGCAGCAGCAACAGTTCCTGCCAGCACTCGATCAACTAGCCAGTGGCGAACCCTGCCGCCTACTGGCAACAACAGCTGCTTGCATCCAACCCACTGGCTCCTGGCGAACGCTGCTGCATTCCAGCAACAACAACAACTGCAACAGGTCCTGTCAGCGGTCAGTCAACTAGCCGTGGCAAACCCTGCCGCCTACCTGCAACAACAACAGCTGCTTGCATCCAACCCACTGGCTGCGGCCAATGCCGCTGCATACCTGCAACAACAGCAGCTGCAACAAATCCTACCAGCGCTCAGTCAACCAGCCCTGGTGAACCCTGCCGCCTACTTGCAACAGCAACAGCTTCTTCCATTCAACCAGCTGGCTGCGACGAACACCGCTGCATACCTGCAACAACATCAGCATGCTTCCAGTTAACCCACTGGCAGTTGCTAACCCATTGGCTGCCGCCTTCCTGCAGCAGCAACAATTATCGCCATTCAACCAGATATCTTTGACGAACCCTGCCTTGTCGTGGCAGCAACCCATAGTTGGAGGTGCCATCTTCTAGATTACATATGAGTTGTACTTGATAACAAAGCTCTCATATCGGCGTGTGCAACTTCCCAGAAATAATCAATATATTGTTTGAGATTTATCTGAGTCTATTTCTTAACTGTGTTCTTCGTATATACAATTGAAACCATCAAATCATAATTAGAGACACATGCTTGGTTAATACGTAGACAATACGACATTACTTCATCAATCCAAAGATGTGCCAGCCCGACCTCTTGAATGTTCTCGTTCGGGAGTGTGCGTGTGTGTTTATATGATAGATGCGACTGTACGCGCTTGCAGCTGAGTACTTGCATTTGTGATATGTTCTTTTGAGAAAGTGATGGGCACATATGCTTTGACCGTGGCCGTTCAAATCTGGTGCACCTATACTAAGGAAAACACAATATAAGTTCATGAGCAAACCTATATGTGCCTCTGAAGTTGTTCACGCAAAGTCTTACCACTTAATTATTGTCTTTAGTAAATATTCGGTGCATATGTTTTTAACTAGAACCCAAATTGTGCATGCCACCATAATACTGTAGACATATAAGGTATCTTTGCAGCCCATGAACTTAACAACACCAATGTCATTAAATCAGCTGGACCCTATCAGTAACAATTTTGATGTTGGTAGCAACAATGTACAAAACTTCTTGGCCAAAAATAATTTATGAGGAATATGAAGATTAAATTATTATCCCATGAACAAATTAATGAAAATTTTGCGGAGGGACACCAAACTTGTGTGGAATTTGCAGCTCAACACACTAGCTCACTTTTCAGCTAGGTAGCATTACCAAAGATGGGATGCTTGCTAATGGGCACCACACCCACTAAAATAATATTTTGATTTGGGCTATCTAAATCCAAAAGTAAAGCCCTAAGATTGAAGTACCAACCGGCCACCGCCATCCTACAATTTTGTAGAGAGAACCCACATGGAGTGTGCCATTCTGACTCCTAGCTTAGTCCAATGGATTGCAATTTCCTTCTGTGTTTAGCTTGTGACAAAGGGCATGCTCTGAAATGTTAAATGTAAAAAATTAAGAAGTTCATTACTAACATGATGGTTTACTAGGCGTAGCTCAAAACACTAGAACCAACGTAGCCTGCACTCACATGTCAAATAAAAACAGAAGGAATATCTTATCACATCTATATGAGCACCGATGACACAAATTATACAGGACTCATGCAATTCCATCGTAAATAAAAAAAGGAACAGTAATGGAAGCCATCATCAAGAGTTGTTCCACTCATTTCGATTAGGTGTCAACTGAAGTTATTCTTTTTAAATAT
Source organism: Miscanthus floridulus (assembly GCF_019320115.1). Classification (NCBI taxonomy): domain Eukaryota; kingdom Viridiplantae; phylum Streptophyta; class Magnoliopsida; order Poales; family Poaceae; genus Miscanthus; species Miscanthus floridulus. The sequence continues at coordinate 142,191,539 of NC_089589.1, read as the reverse complement.
TTTTAGCCATATTTGATTTCCATATCCCAAAATGGGTGCCCAGTCCTAGCGATTAAGCTTACTAGCCCAATGTTCTCGATCTTCGATTCTTTCGGACTAGATTCAACTCGTGTGCAAGCAAAGTCAAAATCTCTTTACGTAGACTCTAACGAATTAAATATGTGTACCTAGGGCACATTGTTCTAGCATAAAAGAATATGAAGGAGTGTCTTGTATGGAACTTCGAATTTGGATGTTGTAGTTTTTCGATAGAAAAATCAATGCTGAGCCCCATCTTAGTCTCTTTTTTCTTGAGTTTTTGCAGGATTGCTGAGTAAGGTTTACATTAGTCATCATGTTGTCTTTGTTCATGAATGGATCTATGCCTTTGAGCCCTAACTTATGTTTTAGATAGCTAGGAGGTTGGCCATGGTGTCCTCTTCGTCTCTATATTAAAGGTTAGACTCATATTTAGCTAGTGCAAGGAACAAAAGTTGCATAAAATTTTTCATTCTCCATTCTATATGGAAACAAGTTAACTTTGACATTTGTAAAAGCTAGATGTACACCTATTTGAATCAAGAGCTAGAGTTCAACATATACTCCATCCACTCTGGCTTATTACACGCTCTGGCTTTTCCCAAAGTTAGTTTTCTCTAACTTTGACAAACTTCCTAGAAAATCTATCCAAAATTTTGAACATCAAGTTTGTTTCGGTGAATTATTTATGATAGATGTCTTGACAGTGCTTTTTTGTCATCAAAGTTGATTTAAAACTTTGTCAAAGTGATACAATATGGGGTTTAGACAATACTAAAGTAAATTGTAATCAAGAACACAGGGACTGTGTGGCAATTGCCATGTTTAGTCTATAAGCATTCTAATTTTGTACATTCTATGTGTGTGCATGCATCTGTACATACCGGGATTTCAATTAGTGTCGATCTTGTAGCATTTATTCATTCATTGCTGAATAACATTCTCACCTAAACTACCGTGCATGCTTTAACCATGACTACAATACTACAACAAAGTCCATTGATAAAGGCTTTGATACACATGAGCAAGTCATAACTTTACATACTCGTCATGTTTATAAAGTGGAACATTTATGATGTGGCTAAGGCTGTAACATGTGTAAAGGTGAAGTGATCATACATGTCACTTCCTCATGTATCAAAAAATATCCAATATAAGAAGACACATTTTTCCTTGTATGTAGTGGAAATTGTCTTTCCTACACAGACCATATAATCCAATGAAATTGATAACTAAATGTCAAAATCGACTAGGTGCCATGTCATCTATAGCTTATCTGTTGTTTGGCAAAAGCCAAAATCTAAACAGATATACATGAGCTCTCGCTTGTATAAATAGGCCCCAAATCAGTAGTTAATCCATCATCCATAACATTGAGAGCAATCAGAAACATACCAAGTGAAACAAACTAGCAACGTCCTCGCAACAATGGCTACCAAGATACTGGCCCTCCTTGCGCTCCTTGCTCTTTCCGTGAGCGCCACAACTGCGGTCATTATTCCACAATGCTCACTTGCTCCTAATGCTATTATTCCACAGTTCCTCCCACCACTTACTCCTATGGGGTTTGAGCACCCAGCTATGCAGGCCTACAGGCTACAGCTGGCGCTTGCGGCAAGCATCTTACAACAGCCAATTGCCCAATTGCAACAGCAATCCTCGGCCCATCTAACCGTACAAACCATCGTAGCACAGCAGCAGCAACAACAGTTCCTGCTAGCACTCAGTCAACTAGCCATGGCGAACCCTACCGCGAACTTGCAACAGCAGCTGCCTGCATCCAACCCGCTGGCCTTGGCGAACGCTGCTACATACCAGCAACAACAACAGCTACAACAGGTCCTGTCAGCACTCAGTCAACTAGCCGCGGCGAACCCTGCTGCCTACCTGCAACAACAACAACAGCTGCTTGCATCCAACCCACTGGCTGCGGCCAACGCCGCTGCATACCTGCAAGAACAACTAAAAGCATCTAGGCCCCTAGTTGGGTTTCGGTGATTAATGACAATACATGATTATTGTGACTAACGTGTGTTTTGCAGAGGTAATTAAGTTAGGTCATGGTAATGGAGATCGATTGGGCTATCATGGTGGTCATGCCCCTTCGATGGAAATCGTTTCGGTTTTTAAAGGATGGACGACAAGGTTTAGGATGGACTAGTTCTAAGTGTCGTTTGGTGTTGAAGAGACACTTAGAGTAGTTTAGGACTTTGTTTTTCCGTTGATCATACTATTAAGAGGGGTATGGGCGGGTAGCTTGACCTAGGTGAGTCTAGTGAGTTAGGTGTGGTGCACACTTGCTAAAACTAGCACTAGATAGCTCCAAAATAGCCTTTATATCCAATGGAGCAAACTTCATTCACGTATGATTGAGAGTTGGAAGTGAATGGAGGTTCAAATACTGACTGGATGCTGGCTCAGGGTCCGGTTAGTTCATTTGACCAAGGAGATTTCATCTGGTGCGACCGGACGCGGAGAGGTGAAGTGACCGGACACTGAGGACTAGCATCCAATCGTTTCCAGTAAGGTTCCAGAGAGGGAAAATCACGACCAGATGCATCCGGTCGGTGCTGACCGGACGCTGGCCTGTCCAGTAAGGTTCCAGAGAGGGAAAATCACGACTGGACGCGTCTGGGCAGTGCTGACCGGACGTTGGCCAGCGTTCGGTCACACTTTAAACACTGGAACTTCGTGTGAACTGATCGGAGCATCCGGTCAACATGTCTGGAGCGTCCGATCACCCCGCAGAGGCACATAACGGTTAGTTTTTCAGCCAGTGTTATAAATAGTTCCTCCATTCGTGTGTGGAGGGACTTTTGCTCATTCCAATAGCTGAGAAACACCTTTGAGAGTGCCAAGAAGGGCAAGGTCCTAGTGAGGTGATTGAGATTTGAGAATCCCATGGAGAGACCTCATTAGTGAGATCAAGAGTAGCAAAGTGTCCATCCACCCTTCTCATTAGGCTTATCTTGGTCAAGTGAGAGTTCATGCTTGTTACTCTTGGTGATCGCCATCACCTAGATGGCTTGGTGGTGATTGAGAGCTTGGTGATCATCCGGCGAAGCTTGTGGATGACCCAACTCAAGTTGTGAGCGGTTGTGGGTGATTCACCACGATAGAGTGTCAAAGAATGTACCCGTAGAGAGCACTTGATCCTTGCGCGGATCCAGGGGGAGCTACACCCTTGCGTGGGTGCTCCAACAAGGACTAGTGGGGAGTGATGACTCTCTGATACCTCGGCAAAACATCGCCGCGTTCCTTCTTCTCTCTTTACTTTGAGCATTTACTTTGAGCAATTCATTTCTTGTCATTTACATTCTTAGAATTGCCATGCTAGAGTAGGATTGGAACATAGGTTGCTAAACTTTTATGTGGTAGATCAATAGAAACACCTTTTTAGGTATAAGGGGTTAATTGGGCTAACCATAGGATTTAATTCTTGCAAAGAAATTTAGAATTAGCTCAATTCACCCCTCCTCTTGGGCATCTTGATCCTTTCAATTGGTATCAGAGCCTCATGCTCACGTATTTAGGCTTAACCGCCTAGTGAAAGATGTCTCACGGGGATGGACCTCCTCCTATCTTTAAGGGGGATGATTTTCCTTATTGGAAAATTCGTATGGAGGCGTATTTAGAAACTCTAGATGTTGGAATACTTAGAGCCGCCTCACATGGCTTCCCAAAACCTCAGGATGCTACACACCTATAAGGCGATGAGGTGAATTATGAGAAATGGAATGCAAAGGCTCAAAACACCATCTTTAGAGGCCTTTGTAAAGATGTATTTAACCGGGTGAGGAACCACAAGGACGCCCATGCACTATGGTCGGACGTTTGTGCGCTCCATGAGGGAACAAAGAGTGAGCGTGAGGAATGCTATCATCTTGTCATGAAAAAGCTTAACTCTTTTGAAATGCTTCCTAAAGAATGTGCAAATGAAATGTACTCACGCTTGAATATTCTTGTAGAGGAAGTTAATGGGCTTGGACTCACTTAAATGCAACCATCCGATGTTGTAAGAAAGATCTTGAGTGTCCTCCCTATTGACAAATATGGGCATATTGTGACCGTGCTTCATTAAGGTGATCTTTCCACTGCTACACCAACACAAATCTTGGGAAAGATCAATGCTCATGAGATGTACATGCACATCACACCTCAAGATGGCTCATCTTCTAACAAGAAGAAAGACAAGGACTTAGCATTCAAAGCTAGTCAAGAGAAGGGCAAAGCAAGGCTTGAGTATGAGAGCTCAAGTGATGACGAAATTGATGATGCAAGTCTTGTTCTCATGGTGAAAAGAACCACCAAGATGCTAAAGAAGCTCAACAAGAGTGGCATCAAGTTTGATGGGAAGAAGAAGAAGTTCTTCACAAGTTCTAGAAGGAAGCCAATCTCCGAGATGGATTGCTACAATTGTGGAGAACTTGGTTATCTAGCTCACCAATGCACAAAGCCCAAGAAAGACAAGTTCAAGAACAAGAACAAGGGCAAGAAAGATGACTCAAGTGATGAAGATGAGAAGAAGAAAGACAAGTCATACAAAAAGAAAGATGGCAAGAAGAGAGACTTTCACAAGAAGAAAAGTGGGAAGGCATACATCGTCGGTGATTGGCTCACGGACATTGATTCATCTAGTGGCTCATCCGATGATGATAGTGATAATGAGAAGGTGGTCGCCATTGTTATTGACTCTTCATCATCTTCACCACCACCACCGCCATCATCCTCTACACACCTATGCCTTATGGCCAAGGGTGATCGCAAGGTATCAAATGATGATAGTAGTGGTGATGAACATGCTAGCAGTGATGATAGCGATAGTGATGGTGATGAATATGAATCACCTTTCTATGATGATCTTGTTAAATTGCTAAATCAATACACTAAGATCATTAGAAAGAGTAGAGCTAAGAATAAAAAACTAGAAGCTAAGAATGATTCTCTTTTAGCTAAATGTGATGTAACGAAAAAGGCTAATGTTGAGCTTAGAGAATCAAATGATGCTATGCTATCCAAACTCAAGGAGCTTAAATCTTCTAAGAAAGAGCTTAAAGAAAAACATGATAAATTTGAGAGGATACACAATGAGCTCATCACTAGCCATAACATGCTAAAAGATGAATATACTATGCTTAAGATTAATCATGATAATCTTGTTATTGCTCAAGAAAATTATATAATGAACCACATGATGCTACTAACAACGTTGTTAAGATTGATATAGCTACATCATGTGATGATTTGATCATTGAGAGCATTGAGCAAAGTTCTAGTAGCAAGGGCAAGCAAATGGTTGAGGCCGATGATTATGATGAGTTTGTCAAGCTCAAGAATGACAATGAGAAGCTCAAGAAAGATCTTGAAGAAATCAAAAGCCACAACACTATTGTGCTAGAAACTCTTGATCAAGATGGTGAGTTGATGCTTGAGAATGAGAAGCTCAAAGAAGAAAACAAGAAGCTCAAGGAAGAGAAAAACAATGATGCTCTTAAGGAAGAGAACAAGAAGCTTAAGTTGGAGAAAGAGCATCTCAAGATTGGATTGAGCAAGTTCACTAGAGGCAAATATCTTCAGAGTGAGCTACTAATGAACACCGTCATGAAGATGGATAGAAGTGGCATTGGATACATGGCAAACAAAGAGAAGAAGGCTCAAGATCAACAACAACAAAAGCCAAAGCCAAAGAAGTGTTTTGAGTGTGGACAAGAAGGCCACTTTGCTCATGAGTGTCAAACTCCACCACCACAACCCTTGCCCAAACATGCTAGACATTTTGCCTTCAATGCTCATTACATGCTTAGAAAGGACTCTAGTGGGAAGATGAAAGTCATGTTCTTAGGACCTCCCAACAAGAATAGGCCTAAGAAAATTTGGGTAGCAAAATCACTTTTTGAGAAGGTAAAGGGCCCTCAACAAGTTTGGGTTCCTAAAGCTTGATCTCTTGTGTGTAGGTGAACTACAAGGCCGGTGGTAGTCATTGGGTAATTGATAGTGGTTGCACACAACATATGATCGGTGATCCTTGTATGTTCATCTCACTAGATGAAGAAGTAGATGGACAAGAAAGAATCACATTTGGAGATAATTCAAAGGGCAAGGTTAAAGGATTGGACAAAGTGGCAATATCAAATGATCATTCTATCTCAAATGTGCTATATGTTGCTTCATTGAGCTTCAACTTGCTATCCGTTGGACAATTGTGTGATCTTGGCTTTCAATGCTTGTTTATCAAGAAGGAAGTTGTTGTATCTAAGAAAGATGATGACCAAGTGATATTCAAAGGATTTAGATACAACAACCTATATCTAGTGGACTTTACCTCTGAAGATGCTAACTTGAAGGCATGCCTATTCACCAAAACAACTCTTAGGTGGCTATGGCATAGAAGACTTGCTCATGTAGGGATGAGCTCACTCAAGAAGCTAATGAAGAATGATTTGGTGAGAGGGTTGAAGGACGTGAAGTTTGAGAAGGACAAGATTTGTAGTGCATGTCAAGCCGGCAAGCAAGTTGCAATTACTCATCCAACCAAAGCTTTCATGTCAACCACAAGAGTGCTAGAACTCCTTCACATGGATTTATTTGGACCAACAACATACAAGAGTTTGGGAGGAAATCTTTATTGTCTTGTGATTGTTGATGACTATTCAAGATACACATGGGTATTCTTTCTTCATGACAAATCCAAAGTTGCATCATGCTTCAAGAAGTTTGCCAAGAGAGCACAAAATAAATTTAAAATGAAGATCAAGAAGATAAGAAGTGACAATGGGAAGGAATTTAATAACACAAATATTCAAGCCTATTGTGATGAAGTTGGAATCAAACATGAGGTCTCCGCAACATATACTCCTCAACAAAATGGTGTAGTTGAAAGGAAGAACCGAACATTGATCACTCTTGCAAGAACAATGCTTGATGAATACAACACCCCCAAAGCTCTATGGGCAGAAGCTATCAAAACCGCATGCTATGCATCCAACCGCCTATTCCTTCAAAAGTTTCTTGGCAAGACACCTTATGAGTTGCTCAATGGGAAGAAGCCGGACGTCTCCTTCTTTAGGGTGTTTGGTTGCAAATGCTACATCTACAAGAAACGGCAACACCTAGGGAAGTTTCAAAGATGGTGTGATATTGGTTTTCTTACTGGTTACTCATCAAAGTCCAAAGCATATTGATATTTAATCATGCCACCGGCTTGGTTGAAGAAACATATGATGTGGAATTTGATGAATCTAACATCTCCCAAGTCTAACAGCTCCCAAGGAGCACATGAGAATCTTGATGATGTAGGTGATGAACCATTGAGGGAGGCTATGAAGAACATTCCTGTTGGAGACATCAAGCCTAAAGATGATGAAGATGATTTACAAGTGATTGATCCACCTTCTTCATCAAATGTGCCACAAGATGGTGAAAAAGATGGGAGAGTAGAAAATAAAGACACTCATGTCTCCCATGATCAAATAGTGGTACAAGCACAAGATGTTGATGCTCCACAACCTCATCCTCAAGTGATCAATAGCAGAAATACTCCTCTACTATAAGATCATCCACAAGATCTCATAATAGGGAGTCCATCAAAGGGTGTAATGACTCGCTCACAAAAACTTGCTTCATTTATTGCTCATCACTGTTTTGTCTCTTGCCTTGAGCCTACTAAGGTAGAAGAAGCTCTTCAAGATCCGGATTGGATAAATGCCATGCATGAAGAGTTGAACAACTTCACTCGTAATGAAGTTTGGACTCTTGAAGAGCGGCCAAAAAGTGCAAGAGTCATTGGAACAAAATGGGTGTTCCGAAACAAGCAAGATGATCAAGGCGTTGTTATGAGGAACAAGGCGAGGCTAGTTGCAAAGGGGTTCTCTCAAGTTGAAGGTTTGGATTTTGGAGAGACCTTTGCACCGGTTGCAAGACTAGAAGCTATTCGTATTCTCCTTGCATATGCATCACATCATGAAATGAAATTGTATCAAATGGATGTGAAAAGTGCATTTTTAAATGGTTTTATTAATGAACTAGTCTATGTTGATCAACCTCCTGGGTTTGAAGACCCTAGATATCCTAATCATGTTTATAGGTTGTCCAAGGCATTATATGGGCTCAAGCAAGCCCCAAGAGCTTGGTATGAGCAGCTTCGAGACTTCCTAATTGAGAAGGGCTTCACCATTGGGAAGGTCGACACCACACTATTCACCAAGAAGCTTGATGGACATATCTTCATTTGTCAAGTATATGATGATATCATCTTTGGATCATCAAATGAAGATTCTTGCAAAGAGTTTGGTGAATTGATGTCAAAAGAGTTTGAGATGTCAATGATTGGAGAGCTTACATTCTTTCTTGGTTTTCAAATCAAGCAAATAAGAGAAGGGATTTTTATCTCTCAAGAGAAATATACAAATGATCTTCTCAAGAGATTCAAGATGGATGAATGTAAGCCAATCAAGACACCAATGACATCTAATGGACATCTCGACCTAGATGAGGGAGGTAACACGGTTGATCAAACTCTCTACCGCTCTATGATTGGTAGCTTGTTATATTTAACCACATCTAGGCCCGACATCATGTTTAGTGTGTGTATGTGTGCTAGATTTCAAGCTAATCCTAAGGAAACTCATTTGATTGCCGTTAAAAGAATCCTTAGATATCTTAAGCACACATTAAGCATTGGCCTTTGGTATCCCAAAGGAGCTATATTTGAATTAGTGGGCTATTCTGATTCGGATTATGCCGGTTGCAAAGTTGATAGAAAAAGCACATCCGGAGGGTGCCATTTGCTTGGTAGATCACTTGTGTCTTGGTCCTCCAAGAAACAAAATAGTGTGGCTTTGTCCACCACCGAAGCGGAATACATTGCCACGGGTGCTTGTTGTGCACAAATACTTTACATGAAACAAACTTTGCTAGACTATGGTGTAGTTCTAGAAAAAGTACCTCTTTTGTGCGACAATGAAAGTGCGGTAAAACTTGCAAATAATCTAGTTCAACACTCTCGCACCAAGCACATAGATATCCGTCATCACTTTCTTAGAGATCATGTTGCTAAAAATGATATTTCACTAGAAGATGTAAGGACCGAGGATCAATTGGTGGATATCTTCACTAAATCGCTAGATGAGGCAACATTTTGTAGATTGCGGAATGAGCTCAATGTTCTTGACTTTAGCAACTTCACTAAAAAATGAGCTTGTGTTGTCCCCTGCATTGCATTGTAATATACAACATGTTTAATGTTTGGCAATACATATAGGGCTTGTCTAACATGGTTAAGATAACCGCCGTAAAGCGTGTGTAAAAGCTTAACCTTGGATCAAACTTGACAAGCAACTAAATTTACTTTCAAGTATTGCATTGCATATGCATGATTGTTGTTTGTCGTTTATCTTCAATTGCCCTCTTATTGCCTATTTTCTTAAAAAGAATTATAGCCTAAGGCAAAATATTTTTAAAAAATTTGAGGGTCTGAGAGAGGTCACTCACATCAGTCCCAATTGGTGTTTATTTGGATCTTATTGGAGTTGGGACTTGATTGGGAACAGGCAGCACGAAAGACTTTGAAGATTTGTTGGAAAAAGCGTGACCGGACGCTGCACCGGACTCTGAAGTACAGCGTCCGGTCAGTTCACAGGAGGTGAACTGCTGCTGAGAAGGAGTGACCGGACGCTGAAACTATGTTCTCCCAACGTCCGATCGATCAAAGACGAAGGAGATAGCTTGCACCAGACTCTGGCTGTGTCCGGTCAGTTGGGATCGGCCGCGTCCTGTCGCGATTCCAGGGGATTTGGACCTCTCTGGAATCGACCGGACGCTGGGTGGCAGCGTCCGGTCGCTGCCATCGGAGCGTCCGGTCAGTAGAAAATGTACGGGATCCGGTTTCTTCTCTGCTTTCTTATCGATTCCGTCGGGGGACCCATTTAATCGCAGCACCGCCTTGACCTAGCTCTGCATCCGCGCTGACATCGCTGAGACTGTGCCCTAGCTACGCATCTCACCATTGCCGTCGCACCTCGTTCACGCCTGCGCCTGCGACGCTCTTCTCCCATGCCAGCGCAGCCCTGCTCCCCTGCTAGCTCCGCCACACAGCCGCGCCTCCCCACGCTGCTCCCACAACAGTGCCGCCACGCCATCCTCTGTAGTGACCGCGCGCCTCCCCGTGCCACCGTGCAGCACAGCCGCTCCAACGCGCTGCCTCTAATCCACGCCTCAACCATAGCGCCACCGCAGTGCCCGGGCCTCTGACCTAGAGCCACTGATCCCCTGCCCCAGTGCCATCGATCTCCTGCCCTAACGACGTCAAGCTTGTGCCCTAGCATCCACATTGCAACCTCGCCGGTGACCTAGCTCGACATCACAGTACTTACTACAATTGCATCTCCACTGCCGATCCAGCGCATCGTGAACCCTAGCCACGCATTGCCGATCCGATGGTTCCCCGATTCGTTCCTCTTCTCGTTGATTCGCCGGTTCATCAGGTAGCAAGCCCTCGGTTCTAATTTCGTACCTAATTGCTTGCTTTCATAGGGTTTCGTATCTCTAGATGAATAATTAAAATTATTTGTATATCCTATCTATTCTATCGTGCAGCGAGTCGGTGCTGTTGAGGTCCTATTTGAAGTTGTCGATGAATGCTTGCTTGAGCTCTTGCCAAGAATCAAAGTAGTTCACCGGCAAGCTGACCAGCCATTGGTGGCCTGCATGGCCGACGACGACTGGGAAGTAATTAGACATGATGTGCTCGTCAGCCATGGCTGATCTGCACACGGTTTCGTAGAGCATGACCCATAATTCGGGGTTCTCCTTGCCGTCGTACTTCTGAAGTTTTTCGAGCTTGAAGTTCTTGGGCCATATGACTTGGCAAAGGTGTGGAGTAAACTACTTCAAACCCAGAGGGCCGTGGGTAGTTTCATATTCCATATGGCGATAGCTTTCGTGGGATGCACGATCGTTGGCTCTTTGGTTAATGCGATCGCGCAGATCGCGTTCTGCGAGGGAATGGCGGAGATTGTTATTGCCATCATGGTGACCCCGATTGCCACCCTAGTTAACCCTGCGACCATGGTTATCACGGCGATTGTCGCGGTTGTCTCGGCGGTTGTCATCCCGATAGTTGCAGCGGTTGTCGTCCCGACCACCATCATGACCACCGTTTCCGCCTTGACGGTTGTCTGATGGGTCGTTGTTGCGCGAGCCACGTTGGTTGGGTGGCTATGAGCGACTTGAGTACTGGCGGCTGTGGCTTGATTCAACTAAGACGGATGGGGCCCGGGCTTGATTTACAATCTCTACGGTCTGGGCCATAGCAGCCATCAGGTAAGCTTGTATATCATCACGAACTGCCTGGATTTCTGGGGTATTGGGTAGTTGTTGCATTGTCGCCATAGCAACAACTACGTTGGCGCTTGGAGTCCTAAAGACCTGCTTGTCCCCCACCCTGTCAAAGGCATTGTTAAGGTCGCATGGCTGGACCCGTATGCGTCGTGCCTCCTCTTCTGCCTCGGCTTTGACTTGTCGGCGATTAAACCGATCAATATTGCGTGCTTCGTGTGCCAGCCTTTCTTGTTCTGTTTCGCCAACTGCCGGTGGTTCATCATTACTGACAACATTGATCAAGTCTCCTCACCTTGGTGGGAAGGATGGGAATCGTGGGAACCCCAGGGCGTGGTCTGGGATATCTAGATCATATTCAACGCCTTCATTGTCATGATGCTGGAGCTCGGTGTGGACGGAGGCATTAGATGCGATGCCGGACGGGGAGCTTGAGCCATCGTCTTGAACTGTGTGGACCAATCCTTCTTGATACTCCTCAATCCGGACCATGTTGACGAAGTTGCGCAGGCCGTAGGGCTGAGCCTGGTAGTTCTCCATCGAGGCTTCATACTTGGAGAGCCGGAGACCCGCCGTGGGGGCTGGCCGGCGACGAACGGAGCACCCTTCAGGAGTAGATGTGACCACGAGATCCGTACCAAGTCATGCAGGACGACTGGCCCGAGCTGGTCAGGTAGATCTATTATGGGTAGTGGTTACCTACTCATTAGGTTGACTTTGAATTGAACTTACCAGAGATAGGGTTTCAGCAAGTTTGGTGCCGACCCGATCGATGGAGTCGAGCAGGTCGATGTTGTCGATCTGCCTCCCTTTGTAGCGAGGAAGCGGACGACGGGTTGTCGACATGGCTGAAGACGATGCTGGCGTGGCCAGAGCCAGATCCACCATGGTCGGAGCCGTAGCTGATGCAGATGAAGCAGTGGTCGACGCAGATTGAATCCGCGCCTCCTCCGTGGTCATGGCGATGAAGTTGTCAGAGCCAGTGGTCCAGGTGATCTGGCCGATGGTGAACGTGAGGCCATTCGGCGTAGCCATGGAACCGGGGATATTGACCATCTTGTTCGTCTGGAGAGCAGTACGCACACCCCCTACCTGGCGTGCCACTGTCGACGAAATATGGTCGGCAGTCTACCTAGGGGTATGCCCAAGGTAGTAGATTATCAACAGACAGATGCGCAAGCTACAAACAAGATGGTGACGCAAGACAGACACGAGGTTTTATCCAGGTTCGGCCGCCGTGAAGGCGTAATACCTACGTCCTACGTCTGATTGTATTGTTGTATGTCAATGAGAAATGTTTTTGAGAGGGGTCCCCTGCCCGCCTTATATAGTCTGGGGGGCAGGGTTACAGATCTGGAAACTAATCCTAACCAGTTACAATTGCCATAGGTGGCTGGATAAGAATTCCTATTCTAACCGACTAGGATCTTGCTTGATCTCCAAATCTGCCTTGATTCCTTGCGCGGGACTTCGAACAGATTGGCCGGGCCGCGCGTAGTCTTCTAGTGGGCCAGACCCCCTAGTCCGGGCCAGCCCAAGCCTAGTCATAAGGGTATAGGGGTTAATACCCCCACAGTGTCCCCACATAGTGTGCCCCCCTTTCCCCTGACAGCTCGGCATCTCCTATGGCCCTCCTTTGCAGTCGCTAGGGAGGAAGGGAAGGTGCCCCATGAATGGTAGGAATAGATGCACGATAGTTGATCATTAATCTAGATGTGCACACTAGCTAGAGGATGAGCCCGTCGGAATGATGATACAGAGGAGGAGTAAGGTGATCGACTATAGCAGTAGCACAAAGGCCCAGATAGTTAGTTATCTACTTTTGCTTATCAAGGCTAGGGTAGCGGATCAATAGTAGCCACAGCCAAAACCCTTTTGATGAGGGTGGGTGTTTCCTTCGGGGCAGAGCAACGGAGATAGCAGAAGCCTTGGCTTAGTATTGAAAACAATAAACTCATGGTACCTTGAAAACAAAAGGATTGCATATAATGTGTGGAATGGATTGCATTACGCCTTGGGCAGTATATATAGAGTAGAAAGACTTAGAGGGCAAGACACCTCTCTCGATACATATGGAAATACCACATTACTATTCAAACTACCAAATATACTCCAACAATATGGAATCACCTAGAGTCTATAGGGTGCTGAATTAAATCGGACTCGTGTAGGAGACTCAGGTGGCGCTTTGAAACCTAGCCACTGCCACCGTCACTTCTCTCGCTCTATTTTTCCTCAGAGCCTCTAGCCCTGGCCGCTAAAATCCCTTGTGGCTAGCAATGGTGCCAATAGCAAGGTGACAAGAGTCTAACATATGGGTATGTTAAGTCCTCGAGAAGGAGATAGTAGATAGATAGAACCCCTGACCGACTCTATGAATCGCTCAGGTCTCAGTGGATATACCCATCGGGTACTCTCACTTGTACATTTGGCAGAACCAGGATGAGCCTGAGTGCCCCTACAACCATAGCTCGGGCCTCGGGGGCTCGGTCGTAGCACTGGACTCCCGAACTATGGGAGCCCAGACTTGACCCCCGCACTAGCGGCCTGGGTGTAACTGATGTCCTAAGCCATGACCAAAAGCCAGCTTAGGAAATTGTCAGGCTCCTAGAGCATGACAAGCACAGCCCTCAGCGGGATCACACAATAGGCGTGATGCATCAGGACAAGGGACTCCCCAAACTCCAAGGGTAGAGGGCTTCGAGCTTGCTCGTCAGCCCCTCTGGGAAGGGGAGGCACCTTACGCACCAAGGAAGCCTCAAGAAGGCTCATCCGGGGACTCGACACAGTGGCAGGCAGGCCCTAACGATCAAGCACCAGACTATGGCAGCGGCATCAAGGAGTGGTTGCGACATTGTCGACTCCCTCTTACATGACAAAGAAGTACCAAACTATGCTAAGATGAAGGAATGGTAAGCACCCGGTGGAAAGCCTTAGGATAGAATTGACAATGACTTGTACACCATGCCCTCCTTGGAATATAAGGGGAGGCATCCTTGGAGTAGATGTGCACACTAGAAGGGGTATCAAAAGACTGATTGATAGGAACCCTAGAGAACTGAAGGGCTGGGAGACCGACCTCGAGGAAGAAACCAAGAACCCTAGGATAGCACCATGCAATCCCATGCCAAACTCTCTCCAAATTCCTCTGTTGTAAACTCCTGATTGGGCACTCCTAACATGATGAACACTATACTGCTGGACGCAGGGCTCAGAAGCCCAAACTAGGACAAATCGATCATGTCCCTTGCGTGTTTTGAGTGTCTGAGCCACTAGAGACCCACACATCTTCTTCCGATGAACAAACCCAATGCTTGCCACGGTTTCAAACCCGCGACAGCTGACGCGCCAGTTAGGGGAGCACGACGTGTGTGACTATCACTCTGTAGTGTCCAGAACCGCTTCTCTAGCAAAATCATCATCACCCACGGCTCCTTCGCCCCTAGCCAAGTTCTCAGGTTTGGTGGATGCGGTAATTGGAGCCTCAAGTGACAATAGATCAATGGCCTCCATGATCAGATTTGACACTTGTGCACCCAACAATGAGTGTGAATCAACGAACAACACATGTTAGCAGCTTCCATATGTAGCATGGAGGTGAGGCGAAGTGCCTAAACACAATGGGTATCATGTAGGGCCTATTTGAGACTGTTTCACTCCGTCTGATGAACTAGCTCTGCTCCACTAACTACACCATAGAGTAGCTCCACAAAAAACACCTGAAGTTGGCCCTCATCTAACCTTTTTCTAGAGCAGAGTTCGTGGAGTTGTCCCTGTTTGGCTAGTGAAGTTAGGAACATAGCTGAAAAACGTGGAGCGGAGTAGTCCAAAATAGCAGCATGGTAGCATGGTTTGATTGGACTAGGCTAGCACCGTGAAAGCTAGAAGTGATGCCATGAAGTCATGATGATGAGGTGTAAAGAGGTGCCTAAGGCCACATATGGAGTTAGAGCCTCTCCAATGTATAGGACCACCCTCGGTCCTATATAATGATGTGATATCACTTGTTTAAGTTGTCAGTGTCACCCCTGAATAATCTTCCAACACCCCATTGGAGATTTGTGCATATGTAGACTTATTCCAAGTGGGGGTTAGGCCATAAGTAGATTTTAGAGTACTATCCAACTCTCAACGCACAAGGTATTGTTGTTTGCATGAGGAGATGTGGAATGGCTGTGGGACTATCGGAAGATCTTGGGTATTTGTATGATGTGAGTGCGGTAGTCCTCAACAGGGGATCAGGATTTAATATCCGGTCCCACTATTGTTTTACTCTCAGCCTGTGTGGCCGAGATGTTTTGGTACCATTGGATTCGTATCATCTTGGTAGTCTAGACATGTTTAGGCAATGCACAATTGGGGTGCAGACAAACAATCAATATCATCTCTAAATATTCAGTTTATAGAAGATGTAGATATTTGAATACGACCAATTTATAGAGAACTAACTTAAGAGGCCTAAAAGTTGGTCTACTTTGATAGTATTCTCTTGTTGTAGAATGATAAGCATATTTTGTTAGGGAGAAGATAAATATTACAAACTTTGACCAACAATTAGTCAGATGATATAATATTTTAGAACACAAAACTTGCATAAATAGATTTGTATTTAAATGCATTTGATATGATATTGATTTTTTAGCAAATGACAGCATATTATAAGAGAAATTTAGGGTCAAAAATCTATTTTGTCATTGTGGGATAGAGGGAGTAGAGAATATACTTTAGAATTACAAAACAAACAAGACATTGATAATGGTGATAATTTATAAACACTACAATTTGTAACAAAAATATGAGAAAACAACCATAAATTCTCAGTTGTGTGGTCTAATTGGTTAGTTTGGTGTAATTATGAGTGAGGTAGTCTTACCACTGAGATGACTATTATAGATCGACAGTTGAGCCAGTTGAGTCAAATTACCAATTGAACTTGGTATTTTGCCAGAAATATCGGTGTATCCTAGTGTCAGTGATTTCAATTTCCTTATTTCTCCAACTGCATCTGGTATTGTCTCAGAAAGACGACAATCGAAGATTTCCAATATCTCCAAGTTACTCATATTCCCAATAGTGAATGGCAATTTCTCCAATAAACTTCTCAAGTTTTCAAGCTTATCAGATTGGCAACTGATGATAATGTTTGTGCTTTGAGATTGCTATCAGATATCAATAAACTTCTCAAGTTTTTGGAATTTCGAATGAACAGAGTTGTCACAGAGAAGTCGCATTCGAAGAATTCCAAGCTCATCAGGTTCTTCATGCCTTCTATCCATATAAATGTTGAGTTCATTTCGCTTGGTAAATCCAATCGAGTTAGGACCACTTTACGCAAGGACGCAAGTATACCGAATGAAGAGAGGAAATCCAAGGAAATAATTTGTCCATCAAGACCTAACTCTATCAGTGACTTGGAATTGCTGAAGTAATTTGGTTTACCATAGGAAAAATTGGTCATATGCAGCTTTAGTGTCTCCAAAGAATTGGCATTAGAAACTTTTGGCATGTGCCCTGAGAGATTCAGATTGTGAGACAAGTCTAGAACCCTTAGATTTTTTGATTGAAATATTATAGGAGGGAACCACCCTTCAAGGTTAATTTCAGCTAGTCGAAGTACACTCAGATTGACAAAATTCATGAAGAACTCTGGAAATGGACCAGAGGTCATACCAAAATTGTTGCTGAGGTTGATCACGAACAGAGAGTGGAGCCTCGACAGAGAGTGGTCAATATGACCTTGCAGACCACAACTGTCCAAGCTAAAAACCCTTAGATGGGGAACAGATTTAGCAAGAGCTTTGAAGCAATCTTCTGCACGAGCTGAAATAAATACTCCATCGAGTTTAAGCACTCTCAAATTGCTGAGGTTTGCCACAAGGTTCTGGAAGTAGTTCTCCCAGGGTTCACAGGCTTCAATATAGACAGTGTTTCCACCATCATCAATAGTAGTGAAACTGCAAGAAAGATCTAAGGAGACAAGGTTATCGAGTTTGCTAATGTCCTTAGGTATCTGACCTGAGATGCCAGCATTTGAGAGGTTGAGATGGGTAAGCAATGAAAGCCTCTCGAAACCATCTGATGGATGATAGTAGCTGGTGCCACCAAAATCATTCATGCTCAGGTCGAGCAGCCTGAGGGAGGTGAGATTGAAGATCACTGGGTCAATTCCTTTGCTGTGCAAGCCAAGACCACTGAGATCCAGAGCGGTGATATGGCCCGAGTGTTGGCGCCGGCTGCCGGAATGGCTGTGCCGACGGCGATCTCTCAACGCTCGGTGACCGCGCTCGCGCACGACGTCGCCTGCGCTCTTTCGCTTGCTCTGAATGTAACTGAATACGAAAGAAGTGGCGCTGCCAAAACGTTGCAGCTTTCTCGGTCTTTCTTGTTTCTATTTATTCACGGTGTTTACATGGTCTATGACCAACGATCCCCCCCGCCATGCGCGCCTCACGCTGCGTCGTGCCCGCCTTGTGCGCGGGAACGTTTCATACACGCATGGCGGTGACCACTCATAGCCGCACCATGAACGCAGCATGGTTCTGGCCCTCTCCACCGCTCATCTGACATGCAGCTAGCTAACTTTTAGGAATTGTAAACGTGCAACTAAATGCAACTGCCTAATTACAGAATGATGACTAAGTGTGCACGAGATTATGACAACATTTCACCCCCTAATCTCGCTGCACCTCTATCACACCTAGCTGCTGCCTCAGCTCGATGAACCTGACTTTGCCCAGTGCCTTCGTCAGTATATCTGCTAGCTGGTTCTGTGTACTCACATGATCAATGTCAATGCTCCCATTATCAACACATTCTCTCACAAAGTGATATCTTGTGTCTATGTGCTTGCTCCGTTCATGATGAACCGGATTCTTACTCAGGGCTATGGCAGACTTGTTATCAACAAGGAGATTTACCTTTGGAGCTTGAATTCCAAGTAACTCGCCCAATAGACGACTGAGCCAAATGCCTTGACATGCTGCATTTGCACTAGCAATGTACTCAGCCTCACATGAAGATAGAGCGACTACCCTTTGCTTTTGTGACACCCAAGTGACCAGATTCATTCCAACAAAGAACACTGAGCCACTAGTACTTTTCCTGTCGTCAATGTCACCAGCCAGATCACTATCACTGAAACCTAGCAGTTTGGGTTCAGACAGGCCTGATCTAGTGTACCTGCACCCATAATTCAGAGTTCCAGCTATGTACCGAAGTATCTGTTTGACTGCTGCCCAATGACTCGCCCTTGGCGTTTCCATGTATCTGCTCACAATTCCCACAGAGTAGGCAAGATCTGGTCTTGTGTTCACTAAGTATCTCAAGCTCCCAATCACACTCCTGTACTTCGTTGCATCAACCAGAGAAGACTTATCTTCCTTGCTCAGCTTCAATTTGTTTTCCATTGGAACACTACAGGTATTGCACCCACTCATTCCAGCCTGCTCTAAAATCCTTTTGGCATAGGAACTCTGACACAAGGTTGTCTCTCTCTCTTTCTGAACTACTTGTATTCCCAAGTAATATGTGAGTAGACCAAGGTCACTCATACTGAAGCTTTTCATCATTTGTCGCTTGAATGCTGCAATACTGTCCTGACTCGGCCCTGTGATGATTAAGTCATCGACATATACACCCACCACCAGAAAGTTTCCATTATTATCAGAACGCCTGTACATTGCATGCTCAAGTGGATTTCTGACAAAGCCAAGTTTCAACAGCTCCTTATCTAGTCTTGCATTCCAAGCTCTGGGTGCCTGACGCAGCCCATACAAAGCCTTCATTAATTTGAGCACTTTGCCACTCCCATTCTCTACAACAAAGCCAGGAGGCTGCTGGACATACACCTCCTCACACAAGTCTCCATTCAGAAATGCCGATTTGACATCCATGTGATGTACTTTCCAACCACTTCTAGCTGCTAGTGCTATCAACAGCCTGACAGTCTCAATTCTAGCAACTGGGGCAAACACCTCTTCAAAGTCCACCCCTCACGCTGAGCATAACCCTTTGCAACTAACCTTGCTTTGTGCTTGATCACATTGCCCTCAGGATCTTTCTTCACTTTGAAAACCCATTTCAGGCCAATAGCACGATGTCTAGCAGGTAAGTCAGCTAGCTCCCATGTTTTATTTGACTGAATCGACTCCATTTCAGCTTTCATTGCTTCTCTCCAACACTGTTCTCCCAAGGCCTCATCAACACTGCCTGGTTCTTCAGCAGCTAAGTAGCACAACCCACTGTACTCAAACCCATGGATTTCATCAGTGGTGTCAAAGATATTCTGCAGAGACCGAAATCTCAGTGGTACCCCTTCTGAATCCACTGTTTCTCCTGCTGGTGGGCTTGCAAATTTAGTAGCTGGTGTTGCTGGGCTTCCTTGAGGTGTTGGTTGATTTGGAGAGTTGTTTGAGTGTGCTGTAGACCACTGACCTGGTGAGTGTGGTCCTACCGAGGCTGCTCCAAATGGGTCCTCTCCTTCAGCCATCTCTTCTGCATTACCGAATTCAGTTACTGTTCCCGGTCCAGCAATAGTGTAGTGTTCAACTTCAAACCCCGGGGCAGCTGTGTTAGTCTGAGCTTCTGCATTCCAATCCCAAGCTCGACTTTCCTCAAAGATCACATCATGAGATATGTGAAGCTTCTTGGCTACTGGATCATAAACCCGATAGCCTTTTGTCCCTGACTCATATCCAACGAACACCATTTTAGTGGATCTGTCAGACAATTTTGAAATTCTAGGCCCTGCTTTCTTCACATGAGCTATGCACCTGAAAGTACGTAGGTAATGTACCTTGGGCTTCTTCTTGTACCAGGCTTCATATGGAGTCTTGCCTTGCAAGCTCCTAGTTGGTGCTCGATTCAACAGATGAACTGTTGTAGCCACTGCTTCCCCCCAGAACTCTCCTGGAACACCTTTGCTCTTCAACAGGCACCTAGCCATCTCAATGACTATCCTGTTACGACGTTCCACCACACCATTCTGTTGAGGTGTATACGGTGTGGTGGTGAAGTGCTTGACACCATGTTCATCATAGTACTCAGTGAACTCAATTGAATTGAACTCACCTCCTCGATCACTTCTAAACGCCCGCAACCGACTCTCTTGTTCTGTCTCTGCCAAAGCTTTAATCTTCTTGAAACATTTGAATGCCTTAGCTTTACTAGTCAGGAACTCCACCCACATAAATCGACTGTGATCATCAACAATGAGTAGGAAGTAGTTCTTACCACCAACTGTGCTTGGTTTGATATTCCCACATAGATCTGCATGTACCAGGTCCAAAGGTTTCTCAGCCCGGTAGTTGGTCACTTGTGGGAATGGATGACAATGCTGTTTTCCCAGTGCACATCCATCATAAAACTCATCAACTCGATCCAGCTGGGGTAATCCTTCCACCATACCTTTTGTCCCAAGCTCACGGAGCGCTCGGAAATTCAGATGGCTATCAACTCGGGGCCAAGCTTGCGAGTACGGATCGAGGCCAAGCCTCGAAAGTGATAGTGGACAGTTGTTTCTTGTCAGTGGCAGTTGTTCTTTTCAGACCCATCAGATGGCTCATGTCAAGAACGTCGGTGGTGGTCTCGGTGATGAGGATCCGAGGCCCCCGCCTCGCCTGCCTGTAGATACAAAAGGCAAGGCGATGAAGAAACTAGCGACGAAGAAGCGCAAGTACCCTGATGCAAATACAACGAGAGCAGCCACAGTTGCAGAGGCCGTAGAGTGTGTAGAGAGAGGAGGTGCCAGGAATGGAGTTCATATTGCAGATCATCTTTCTCCTGCAGTGAGGATAGCCATCGAGGAGTTTGAGCGTTTTCATGGTGGTCCAGCTGGGACAGCCATGGTTGGAGGATGTCGTGTTGTTATTAATGACAATCAGTCTCAGGCGGAGTCATAGCAACAGGCACAGCAGACAGAGCAGACTTAGGAGGGAGAGCAGGTAGAGGAGACAGAGCAGGCACCTCAGCCACAGTTACGACGCTCTGGTCGTACTCGTGCTCCAGTTTCACCGAGGCCACAGACACAGAGGAGGGGTTCTCAACCACCGCCTAGATCATAGGGTCCGCCTCTAGTGACTCATCTAGATTTGAGGGCAGCCATGGCCAAGCAGGTGCAACAGCTCAGATTTGTGGACTTTGAGCAGTGGTTCCCACTGAGGAGGGATGACCGAGCTTCGGAGGGCTTCTATACACCACTGTAGGAAGATTTTTATAATGCATATCTTAACAGTGGGATAGTATTCAGATCTCAGAGGGTATGCAACATTGAATCCATTGTAGCAGCAGCTGGAGAGCATATTCGCCAGTACCTATCTTATTTGCCAGGGCTGATAGATCTACTCGGATGGACCGGCTTATATGTTCCATCTTGGGTCCATCAGTTCTATGCTACACTATGGATTGACCCATAGCATAGATACATTCACTTTGCTTTTAAAGGCAGAGATTACAGGTTAACGAGTTCTAGGGTCAGGGAGATACTCAGACTTTAGGAGCAGCCCATCCGGCTGCATGAGGTTTGCTATGGACAGACAACGCCTCCCCAACGTCCTTATGGCGGTTTGGTACCACCTACAGATCTAGTCCGCCACTGCTTTAAGGAGCCTTTTGGCGAGGGATCGAGCAGGACTCCTAGTGATCTCACTCCTACAGCTAGAGTGCTGCATGCTATTATGAGGAGGACCCTGATTCCGAGGATGGGGTATCACGAGGGCTTGACTCGCTTACAGCTATGGCTTCTGAACTCTCTGATGCAGCAGATGGTGTTTGATATTTGGGATCTTCTTCTATCTGAGATGGAGGATACTATTGCTGAGGGGTTTAGAGGTCACCGTCAGTTGCCCTATGCTCACTGGATCATGTTTCTTATTCACAGGGCAGTTACAGTGAGGCCGCCTGAGATGCTAGCAGAGTATAGTGGTGCCACTACCGAGTTCCCTACATACAACCTGGGCCAGATGATCCACCATAGTACACCGAGTGCACCTAGTCAGCTGTGATGTCATCCAGAGGTGCCAGAGACTACAGCCTAGTAGGATGAGACTATCAGGGGCATAGCAGCTACTGAGGAGGAGCAGTTAGATGCTCAGCAGGAGGGGATGGTCGAGCGCGACCCTAGTGACAGCTCAGATGAGGACTACTGGGACATTCCTTAGATGCCTCCACGTCGACATACTCAGATGAGGCTGGTAGCTCCAGTTTAGCTCCATCTGCACCGCAGACAGACCCCGCTCTACTTGCCATACTTGAGCGAATGAGGCAGGATCAGGTTCGCCAGGCTCAGGAGACCGCTGCTACATTTGCATAGTTTCAGTCTAGGCAGGACGAGTTTCAGCGACAGCAGCTGGCTATGCAGCAGCAGCAGGCCATGCATCAGCAACAGCTTCTCATGCAGCAGCAGCTACTTGGGTTCATGCAGCATGTTGTGACAGTAATTGGGGCTCCACGGCCACAGCCTTCGCCCCAGCTTGGTCAGCCTGCCACCACTTCTATGACTCCATCTATACAGCCTAGTGGGCTTGGGAGTCAGGGATAGCCAGCACCTCAGTTTGATTCACCTACAGAGCAGGTGTCCTAGTGGTTTGCTTCGCTAGTGCAAGCCCCGCAATTAACACCTCTTCAGATGGGCTCCACACCGGCTCAGACTTCCTCGCTGCCAGTGCCAGAGACTTCAGTTTCCAAGAGCCTTGGTGCTTCGTTCAGTGAGTTGATAGGGCACCCTACACCGCCAGATCTACTTGCTCCTATACCTACCACCATTGCTGCAGTGATAGGCACGACAGAGACGCTTCCTTCCTTAGTTGCATCATCAGAGCCGCCTACTACAGTCATATATATAGAGTCACAGGCCGCACCAGTTACTGATCCGACCCAGACCGCTTCAGCATCACTTCCGGCGACAGAGGGTCATACAGCTCAAAGCTCAGGATCATATGATGATAGCACATGTTTCTAGCTCGCTCCTCGCACCTCAGCGCCCGACTCATCCACTGCAGTCCCACCGACCAACCCTTAGGTTTTGGTGTTTGACGCCAAAGGGGGAGAGGGATCTAGTATGTTAGTCCTAGGGGGAGCGTCATATCCAGGGGGAGCTTAGCTTATCTATTAGCTTATCTATTACATTTGGAGTTTATGTGTGATACACTATTATACATTCGTGTGTTTACTTTTATGCATCAAACTATATTTATGTGATAGTGATATCTACATGATCGTGATATATGACATGTGTGCTCTCTACTTTGAATTATTTACATGTCATATCACTTGTGTTATGCTCATTTGCCTTGCTTCCACGTTTTACTCCGATGCAAATGAGCTTTATTTCTTGTACTCATGCTTATTTCATATCTTTTGAGTACATCATGTTGGCTTGGGTCATATAAGCTTACCTAACACTTTTGTTCTTATTGACAAAAGCTTATATGAACTAAGCAGGTTAAAAACCTCATCTCTTTCACATACTTGAGGTGGTATTATCATCAATCACCAAAAAGGGGGAGATTGAAAGCATCTAGGCCCCTAGTTGGGTTTCGGTGATTAATGACAATACATGATTACTGTGACTAACGTGTGTTTTGTAGAGGCAATTAAGTTAGGTCACGGTAATGGAGATTGATTGGGCTATCATGGTGGTCATGCCCCTACGATGGAAATCATTTCAGTTTTTAAAGGATGGACGACAAGGTTAAGGATGGACTAGTTCTAAGTGTCGTTTGGTGTTGAAGAGACACTTAGAGTAGTTTAGGACTTTGTTTTTCCATTGGCCGTACTATTAAGGGAGGTATGGATGGGTAGCTTGACCTAGGTGAGTCTAGTGAGTTAGGTGTGGTGCACACTTGCTAAAACTAGCACTAGGTAGCTCCAAAATAGCCTTTAGATCCAATGGAGCAAACTTCATTCACGTATGATCGAGAGTTGGAAGTGAATGGAGGGTCAAATACTGACCGGATGTTGGCTCCGGTTTGACCGGACGCTGGCTCAGGGTCCGGTCAGTTCATTTGACCAAGGAGATTTCGTCTGGTGCGACCGGACACTGAGAGGTGATGTGACCGGACACTGAGGACCAGCGTTCGGTCATTTCCAATAAGGTTCTAGAGAGGGGAAATCATGACCGGACGTGTCCGGTCGGTGCTGACCGGAAGCTGGCCAGCGTCTGGTCATGTCTAGTAAGGTTCCAGAGAGGGAAAATCATGACCATATGCATCCGGTCAGTGCTGACCGGACGCTGGCCAGCGTCCGGTCACACTTTAAACACTGGAACTTCATGTGAACTGACCGGAGCGTCCGGTCACCCCGTAGAGGCACATAATGATTAGTTTTCAGCCAGTGTTATAAATACTTCCTCCATTCATGTGTGGAGGGACTTTAGCTCATTCCAACAGCTGAGAAATACCTTTGAGAGTGCCAAGAAGAGCAAGGTCCTAGTGAGGTGATTGAGATTTGAGAATCCTAAGGAGAGACCTCATTAGTGAGATCAAGAGTAGCAAAGTGTGCATCCACCCTTCTCATTAGGCTTGTCTTGTTCAAGTGAGAGTTCGTGCTTGTTACTCTTGGTGATCGCCATCACCTAGACGGCTTGGTGGTGATTGGGAGCTTGGTGATCATCCGGCGGAGCTTGTGGATGACCCAACTCAAGTTGTGAGCGGTTGTGGGTGATTCACCGCGATGGAGTGTCAAAGAATCAACCCATAGAGAGCACTTGATCCTTACACGGATCAAGGGGGAGCTACACCCTTACGCGGGTGCTCCAACAAGGACTAGTGGGGAGTGGCGACTCTCCGATACCTCGACAAAACATCGCCGCGTTCCTTCTTCTCTCTTTACTTTGAGCATTTACTTTGAGCAATTCATTTCTTGTCATTTACATTCTTAGAATTGCCATGCTAGAGTAGGATTGGAATATAGGTTGCTAAACTTTTGTGCGGTAGATCAATAGAAACACCTTTTTAGGCACAAGGGGTTAATTGGGCTAACCGTAGGATTTAATTCTTGCAAAGAAATTTAGAATTAGCCCAATTCACCCCCCTCTTGGGCATCTTGATCCTTTCAACAACAACTGCAATAGATCCTACCCGCGCTTAGTCAACTAGCCATGGCAAACCCTGCTGCCTACTTGCAACAGCAACAACTGCTTCCATTCAACCAACTGCCTGTGGCGAACACCGCCGCGTACCTACAACATCAGCAGTTGTTGTCAGTTAACCCACTGGCAGTTGCTAACCCATTGGCTGCCGCCTTCCTCCAGCAACAACAATTGTTGCCATTCAACCATATATCTTTGATGAACCCTGCCTTGTCGTGGCAGCAACCCATCGCTGGAGGTGTCATCTTCTAGATTACATATGAGATGTATTTGATAATAAAGCTCTCATACCGGCGTGTGCAACTTACCAGGAATAATCAATACATCGATTGAGATTTATCTAAGTCTATTTCTTAACTGTGTTCTCGTATATACAATTGAAAACATGAAATCGCAATTAAAGACACATGCCTAGTTAATACATAGGCAATACCACATTACTTCATCAATCCAAACATGTGCAAGCCCAACCTCTTGAATGTTCTCATCTGGGTGTGCGTGTGTGTTTATAAGATTGATGCGACAGTACGCGCTTGTAGATGAGTACTTGCATCTATGGTATGTTTTTTGAGAAAGTGATGTGCACATATGCTTTGACCAATGGACATTCAAATCAGGTGCACATATACCAAGCAAAACTTAATGAGTTCATCAGTAAACCTACATGTGCGTCCAAAGTTGTTCACGCAAAGTCTTACTTCTTAATTATTGTTTTCAGTAAATACTTGGTGTGTATGTTTTCAACTAGAACCCAAATTATACGAGACACCATAGTATGGTAGACATATAGGGAAGTCTTGGAGCCCGTGAACTTAACGACACCAAGGTTATTAAATCAGTTGGCAACAACAAAGTACAAAACTTCTTGCCTAATAAAATTTATGATGAATATGAAGTTTAAATTATTATCCCATGAATAAATTAAGGAAAATTTTGTTGAGGGACACCAAACTTGCATGGAATTGGCTGCTCAACAAGCTAGCTCATTTTTCTGCTAGATGGCATTACCAAAGATGGGAGGATCCTTGCTGATGGACACCATAGCCAATAAAATAATATTTAGATTTGGGGTATTTAAATCTAAAAGTAATCCCCCGAGATTGAAGTACCAACCGGCCACCACCATCCTACACTTTTGTAGAGAGAACCCACCTGGAGTGCCATTCTCACTCCTAGCTTAGTCCAATGGATTGCAACTTCCGTCTATGTGTAGCATGTGGCAAAGGGCATTTTCTGAAATGTTAAATCTAAAACAATAATTAAGAAGTTTAATACGAACATGACGGTTTACTAGGCATAGCTCATAACACTAGAACCAACGTAGCCTGCACTCACATGTCATATAAAAACCAAAGGAATATCTTATCATATCTATATGAGCACCATGACACAAATTATATAGACCCATGCAATTAATTCCTTCGTAAATAAAAAGGAATAGTAAAGGAACCCATGAAGAGTTTTTCCCTCGCTCCGATTATGTGTCAACAGAGAAGTTATTCTTTTTAAATATTTTTAGCCATATTGGATTTCCTTAGCCCAAAATAGGTGCCCAGTCCCAGCGTTAAGCTTATCAGCCCAATATTCTCGATCTTCGTTGGGACGAGATTCAATTCATGTGTACGGAAAGCCAAAATCTCATCAAGTAGACTCAAAGGAATTAAATATGTGTACCCATGGCACATTGTTGTTGGAAAAAAAGAATATGAAGGAGTGTGTTGTCGTGGAACTTCAAGTTTGGATCTTGTAGTTTTGATAGAAAAATCAATGATGACCCCCATCTTAGTCTCTTTTTTCCCTGAGTTTTTCCAGCATTGCTTAAGAAGGTTTACATAAATGATAATGTTGTCTTTCTTCTTGAATCGATCTATGCCTTTGAGCCCTAACTGATGTTTCAGACAGCCAGGAGGTTGGCCATGGCTCTCTTCATCTATATATTGATGGGTAGACTCATATCGTAGCTTGTGGAAGCACAACAAAAGTTGAATAAAATTTGTCATTCTCCATTATATATGGAAACAAGTTAACTTTGACGTTTGTAAAAGCTAGATGTACATCTATTTGAATCAAGAGCTAGAGTTCAACATATATTCCCTCCACTATGGTTTATTACATGCTCTAGCTTTTCTCTAAGTTAATTTTCCCTAACTTTGACATACTTCCTAGAAAATCAATCCAAAATTTTGAACATCAAGTTTGTTTCATTGAATTATTTATGACATATGTATTAGTAGTGCTTTTTTGTTGCCAAAGTTTATTTGAAACTTTGTCAATGTTATACAAGATTGGTTTTAGACTGTACTAAAGTAAACTGTACTCAAGAACACAAGGAGTGTGTGGCAATTGCCATGTTTAGCTATAAGCATTCTAATTTTGTAAATCATTTGTGTGTGCATGCATCTGCATCTATACATACTGGGATTTTATTTAGTCTCGATCTTGTGGCATTTATTCATTCATTGCTGAATAACATCTCATCAAACTACCGTGCTTGCTTTAACCATGACTACAATACTACAACAAAGTCCATTGATAAAGGCTTTGATACACATGAGCAAGTCATAACTTGACATACTCGTCATGTTTATAAAGTGGAACATTTATGATGTGGCTAAGGCTGTAACATGTGTAAAGGTGAAGTGATCATACATGTCACTCCTCATGTATCAAAAAAATCCAATATAAGATGACACATTTTCCTTGTATGTAGTGGAAATTGTCTTTCCTACACAAACCATATAATCCAATGAAATTGATAACTAAATGTCAAAATCGACTAGGTGCCCTATCATCTATAGCTTATCTATTGTTTGGCAAAAGCCAAAATCTAAACAGATATACATGAGCTCTCGCTTGTATAAATAGGCCCCAAATCAGTAGTTAATCCATCACCCATAACATTGAGAGCAATCAGAAACATACCAATTGAAACAAACTAGCAACGTCCTCGCAACAATGGCTGCCAAGATATTTGGCCTCCTTGCGCTCCTTGCTCTTTCAGTGAGCGCCACAACTTCGGTCATTATTCCGCAGTGCTCACATGCTCCTAATGCTATTATTCCATAGTTTCTCCCACCACTTACTCCTATGGGGTTCGAACACCCAGCTGTGTAGGCCTACAGGCCACGGCAGGCGCTTGCGGCAAGCATCTTACAATAGCCAATTGCCCAATTGCAACAGCAATCCTTGGCCCATCTAACCGCACAAACCATCGCAGCGCAGCAGCAAAAGTTCATGCCAGCACTCAGTAAACTAGCTGTGGCGAACCCTGCCGCCTACTTGCAACAGCTGCTACTTGCATCCATCCCACTGGCCCTGGCGAACACTGCTACATACCAGCAACAACAATACCTGCAACAGGTCCTGTCAGTGCTCAGTCAACTAGCAGTGGCGAACCCTGCCTCCTACCTGCAACAACAATAGCTGCTTGCATCCAACCCACTGGCTGCGGCCAGCGCCGCTGCATACCTACAACAACAACAACTGTAACAGATCCTACCCGTGCTCAGTCGACTAGCCGTGGCAAACCCTGCTGCCTACTAGCAACAGCAACAGCTGCTTCCATTCAACCAACTGCCTGTGGCGAACACCGCCGCGTACCTGAAACAGCAGCAGTTGCTATCAGTTAACCCACTGGCAGTTGCTAACCCATTGGCTGCCGCCTTCCTCCAGCAACAACAATTGTTGCCATTCAACCAGATATCTTTGATGAACACTGCCTTGCCATGGCAGCAACCCATCGCTGGAGGTGCCATCTTCTAGATTACATATGAGATGTACTTGATAACAAAGCTCTCATACCAGCGTGTGCAACTTACCAGGAATAATCAATACATTGATTGAGATTTATCTGAGTCTATTTCTTAACTGTGTTCTTCATATATACAATTGAAAACATCAAATTGTAATTAAAGACATATACCAACAGCCATTCAAATCAGGTGCACATATACCAAGCAAAATTTAATGAGTTCATCAGTAAACCCACTTGTGCGTCCAAAGTTGTTCACGCAAAGTCTTACCTCTTAATTATTGCTTTTAGTAAATACTTGGTGTGTATGTTTTCAACTAGAACCCAAATTATGCGGGCCACCATAGTATTGTAGACAATAGAGGGAAGTCTTTGGAGCCTGTGAACTTAACAACACCAAGATTATTTAATCAGTTGGTAACAACAAAGTACGAAACTTCTTGCCTAATAAAATTTATGATGAATATGAAGTTTAAATTATTATCCCATGAATAAATTAAAGAAAATTTTGTTGAGGGACACCAAACTTGCGTGGACTTGGCTGCTCAAAACGCTAGCTCATTTTTTCTGCTAGGTGGCATTACCAAAGATGGGAGGATCCTTGCTGATGGACACCATAGCCAATAAAATAATATTTAGATTTGGGGTATCTAAATCCAAAAGTAAACCCCTGATATTGAAGCACCAAGCGGCCACCACCATCCTACACTTTTGTAGAGAGAACCCACCTGGAGTGCCATTCTCACTCCTAGCCTAGTCCAATGGATTGCAACTTCCTTCTATGTGTAACATGTGGCAAAGGGCATTTTCTGAAATGTTAAATCTAGAACAATGATTAAGAAGTTTAATACGAACATGATGGTTTACTAGGCATAGCTCATAACACTAGAACCAACATATCCTGCACTCACATGTCATATAAAAATAGAAGGAGAATATCTTATCACATCTATATGAGCACCATGACACAAATTATATAGACCCATGCAATTAATTCCTTCGTAAATAAAAAGGAATAGTAAAGGAACCCATGAAGAGTTTTTCCCTCGCTCCCATTATGTGTCAATAGAGAAGTTATTCTTTTTAAATATTTTTAGCCATATTGGATTTCCTTAGCCCAAAATAGGTACTCGGTCCCAGCGTTAAGCTTATCAGCCCAATGTTCTCGATCTTCTTTGGGACGAGATTCAATTCATGTGTAGGGAAAGCCAAAATCTCATCAAGTAGACTCAAAGGAATTAAATATGTGTACCCATAGCACATTGTTGTTGGAAAAAAGAATATGAAGGAGTGTGTTGTTGTGGAACTTCAAGTTTGTATCTTGTAGTTTTGATAGAAAAATCAATGATGACCCCCCATCTTAGTCTCTTTTTTCCTTGAGTTTTTCCAGCATTGCTTAAGAAGGTTTACATAAATGATAATGTTGTCTTTCTTCTTGAATGGATCTATGCCTTTGAGCCCTAACTGATGTTTCAGACAGCCAGGAGGTTGGCCATGGCCCTCTTCATCTGTATATTGATGGGTAGACTCATATCGTAGCTTGTGGAAGCACAACAAAAGTTGCATAAAATTTGTCATTCTCCATTCTATATGGAAACAAGTTAACTTTGACGTTTGTAAAAGCTAGATGTACATCTATTTGAATTAAGAGCTAGAGTTCAACATAGACTCCCTCCACTATGGTTTATTACATGCTCTAGCTTTTCTCTAAGTTAATTTTCCCTAACTTTGACATATTTCCTAAAAATCAATCCAAAATTTTGAACATCAAGTTTGTTTCGTTGAATTATTTCTTGTCGTCAGAGTGTGCTAAAGTAAACTGTAATCAAGAACACAATGAGTGTGTGGCAATTGCCATGTTTAGCTATGTATAGGCATTCTAATTTTGTAAATCATTTGTGTGTGCATGCATCTGCATCTGTACATACTAAGATTTCATTTAGTCTCGATCTTGTAGCATTTATTCATTCATCGCTGAATAACTTCTCACCTATCTACTGTGCATGCTTTAACCATGACTACAATACTACAACAAAGTCTGTTGATAAAGGCTTTGATACACATGAGCAAGTCATAACTTTACATACTCATCATGTTTATAAAGTGGAACATTTATGATGTGGCTAAGGCTATAACATGTGTAAAGGTGAAGTGATCATGCATGTCAATATGTCATTCCTCATGTATCAAAAGAATTCCAACAGAAAACAACACTTTTTTTCTTGTACATGGTGGAAACTGTCTTTCCTACATAGACCATATAATCCAATGAAATTCATAACTAAATGACAAAATTGACTAGGTGCCATGTCATCTATAGCTTATCTATTGTTTGGCAAAAAGCCAAAATCTAAATAGATATACATGAGCTCTCACTTGTATAAATAGGCCCCAAATCAGTAATTAATCCATCGCCCATAACATTTCGAGTGCAATCAGAAACATACCAAGTGAAACGCACTAGCAATGTCCTCGCAACAATGGCTAACTGATGTTTCACGCACAGTCTATTTTTGGTTTTCTGCAGGTGGCCAAGACAGTTTGGTCTGACCAGAAAATCTTGCATCCATCTAGTTGAAGGCTAGAAATTGGCATGACCAAACTAATTTTTGCCATGCCAAACTACAGTAAACAGCGAAGAGCTATCTATTTGTCATGACCGAATGCAGTGATATGGATGAGGTGGACATGTTTTAGGACCGTAGGACTGTAGGAGGGCATTGGTGGCACGCGTTCAAGTCCTAGAAACAGCCTCTTATAGAAATGCAGGGAAAGGCTGCGTACAAAAGACACAAGTGGTCGGACCCGTCCCCGGACCCTGCACAAGCGGGAGCTACGTGCAGTGGGGCTGCCCTCTATCCGATTTCCTTAATAATTTGAACCATAATATTTATAATGTTTTTTCAACAAAACAAAGGTCCATGTTGGATATATTTTGATACGAAATAATTGACATTTGTACCCCACATGCCATACTAAAAGTATTCATGAGATTTCTTATGGTAGCAGTCCAAATGTATTTCGCTCTCCAGATTTTGGCGCTGCTCCTAATTTTGCCCTTTATTGGGCCTTACCTTGATTTGGCATTGCCAAATTTTGATTTGGCTCATGTATGTCATGAACCAAATAGGCTCGGAACAAAATTTCGTATCAAGTATCAATTCTCGTTCTTCAACCAAACACCAGTAAGAATAGAACCGCTCCATCCTTTGGTTCCTCAACCAAACATCAATAAGAATAGAACTGCTCCAAACCATTAGGCGGCATGTTAGTGGGAGCGGATAAATGCACCTGGTCGATCTTCGGATTTCCATCGAAGTTACCGTCACTTGGTTCATGTTGCTCTGTCACGACAGGCACAATGTTATGAATTATGGATATAGTAATAAACTAGGGTAATGTCATTATTTGATGCATTACAATCAACCTAACAAGTTCGATGAAGGGGACCACACTCAACTCAGGGAGAAACCAATGGGTTTTCAATTTCAGTATTAGAACTTTTTCGGACACCCCCGAAATTATCGAAATTAAAAAAATCACTCGAAATTTCATCGAATTTATTTTAGAGACTTAAAAATAAAGTATAAGTTTCTAATTTTTTTTAGACATAAACAAAGTATCAGCATGATTTATGACTAACGTCTATTGAGTAGAATAGAATAATATGCAACATAAACAATAGAGAAATATGAGCCTGGACGCATATATATTTACAATAAAGCACATATATATTAGTGTAATATAAATTTTGGATTTTTCTTTCAACCACCCTCGAAATTACCAAAATTTGCGAGACCCCTAAGTGTAGGTTTTCTATTTCTATCATGTTGTAGATATAACAGTTAATGCAGTTTGTTCTACTTTCCTTAATTAAAAATCTGGCTGCCTGGATAAATTTGAAAATAAATAAAAATATGTGGGGAAAAAAACTGGATCCTGACTGTTGAGCCTGGTATGGGCCGTATTCTTCTGGGACTTCGGATTTGTACTAGTCAGCTCCATCGTTAGCATGACCGGACCTTCCCCTCCTCCGTCGTCGTTTACCCTTCGGCGGTTCCGCCGCCACTGGAACACTATACGATTGCGGTCTCTGTTCTCGCGCTGCCTCGCACGCCCCTCCCTTCATCTCCCTCCACCGCTTCCTCACCTCTTACGCCGCCACCGCGTCCTCTTGTGGCTCCTTTGTCTACCGCCGAACCCGGGCTCGTCCTTCTCAATATGGGTCTCGACAGCCCTTTCTAATTGGAACGCATGAGTTACGTAGGAATTTCACAGGAATCAGTTCAATTTCACAGAAAAAATACAGGAATAGGAAAATTTTCCCTTGTTCCAAATAGGCCCGATTGTTGACACACATATTTTGTACTCCAATCGGCTGTTCACCAAAGAAGCCGGAGACGGATCTTCTCGAGGACGCGGTCAAGCGAGTGCAGGAGTTGGGCATGTTCCACTGCATGCTTGCTTTTGTTGCTATATATAGCCAAAAATATCACTCCCCTAATCGGGCGCACCAACCGAGGTATGCGTCGAATACTTAGGGTACACATGTGGAACTTATTATTTGCAGAAAAATCATTCATGGTTAGCTCATATCCTTCCATATGTGACACTTTTGTGACATTTTTTACTATCCAAAATGTTGATGAAATCATCGTCAACAATCCTACACCACAAGCTGTTGGAGGACAAGGTTCAAGCAGAACAAGTCACTAGGAGGAGCAAGAACTATGTCTTATACTGACAAGGCGCATCGTTTGGAGTACTCATGAAGTGCATTACACCCGCGGACGGCAAGCAAATCCTTGGGGAGATCCATTCAGGATGATGCGGCAATCACGCCGCCTCTAGAACCTTAGTCAGAAAGGCTTTCGGATCCGGCTATTACTGGCCTACAATAGTTGCAGATGCAGAAAACCTAGTGCGCTATTGTCAGGGCTGCCAATTCTTCGCAAGACAAGCCCATGTTCCTGCGCACAACTTCATATGCATCCCTCTATCATGGCCCTTCTCTCATGTGTGTTAAATTATGCTATCAAGAATTGAGCAGAGGAAAGGGAGGGCGATGTGAGGCACCTTATGGATGGCCTGGGTGGCGATTCCAGTGGTCAAGGTCATCGTTGGTGCGTACCTGTGGCTTGGCACTGGCTGCAGCATCCCTTCGAATGAAAACAAAAGAGAAACAAAGGAAGACAAAAAAATGAAACGGCGCAGCCCCGAACAAAGAAATGATTTGTTTTCTTCCTATGCGATAGCCACAAAGGTCTGCAGGCTTGTCAACTATCACATTCATATTCAGTAAGTAGAGTTAACAAAAATATCACAACATAAATGCATACAGTTTAACGTTTAATTTGGCAATCAAGTTCATATAATTAAACAACATACTATAATTCACATGTATATAATATATAGGTTCACGATAATATTGTACCAAACTCCAATTTGCTTGTTACAATACAACCATCAGCATGACCAAGCAGATGTTATATATCCATGTATGCAATGATAGGATGCATATACTAGTACATGCATACACACATAGCTTACAAACTAGTTATTAGGGAAATATACAAACCATGCAAATGCAATGTAGATATAGATATAACATGCATATTTATGTGAATTCATGTCTTTGCCTCCACCATCCATGTTCACCTCTTCAGTACTTGTACTTCCATATGCCGTCCATCTCTATGGTGGTGGTCACGGGCCCTAGGCCGGTCATGGACATCATTGACGAGATCTTAGCGGCATTAGTGTAACACCCCAGGTGTTTATCACCAGTTAAGCAGTGGGTTTGAGCTCAAACATGACAGATTAAGTGATGATGAAGATGTCAAGGTCAAACCTATGGAAATGAGCCCCAACCTAAACTTGGAATTTGCACCCTTGCTTTACATATAGACCCTTTTCAAGATATATGCTTGGGTGGTGTTATTGGAATATCTTCATGTGTCTCACATCAATACCCATCTATATGGGTCACTGGAAAAGTTTCATGAAGTTTGGAATCAAAAAGTCACCTGAAATGATAAGTTATATCCTTGTTGGAATAATGGCCTTATTAAGTGAATGAGAACATGTGTCATCAACCAAACCTTGCAACCTTGCCCAAATGACTCTAGACGAACTCTACAACAAAAGTCATGAAAGGTTCATGTTGAGCAAATGCCAAGAAAATGCTCCAATGGATCACAAAGGATAATTTAAGCTTTATCATAATCCTACTTTGGTCAAAGTAGAACTATAGCTTCTGTACCTGTTTTGAAGTTGGACATTAAATAAAAGTTGAAGCTCATGTTATGTAGAAGAAACTTTGGTTAAGAGTCGAGAGCTAGTTTGGTCCATAACCTAGTCAAACAGAGCTCACAAGATTCAATGTAGTGCTGTTTTGGAGCCCAAGATTTTGCCTAAGTCCTAACTGACGTTTTTGTTCGGGTACCCTAGTTTGGAGCTTTGTGTCTTCCTAATCTGGCCGAACCAGTCTAAGAACCTTTAATGAAAGTTGTTGCTTGGTTCGCGCACAACAAACTTTGTTTTTGGAGTATACCATGGATCGGCTCGGAACCAAGTCTAGCAGTGGCTCAAAGTTGGAACATGTTGCTGATTTCAGCACTTAGAATTCTAAGTCTAGAAATTCATCGACATCGGCATTGGCATCTCGCATTCTCCGAAATTCGTTAAGCATCTCAAGTTGACCCAAAAGTGAAAATTGGAGTTTACATCTTGGTGAAGAGCATACAAAAGTTGGGTTTAGTTTGACCGGGTTTTGACCTTCGAAAGCGAGTTTTCGTGATCACCGTTGTTGTGTTGGCACTGCTGTCTTGGCAACTATTTTACCGCTAATCCATTGCTCTAATGACCTAAGTGCCTTAATAGAAAATGTAGAGCGGGTCGAGGTGAGAAAACTTTGTTTTAGGCCCAGTAACTAATTCGGCCTGTAGCCAGCCCGAACTGACGCCCGCTCTGCCCACTTCTACGCGCACACATGTTCGACGATATGCCGACGTGGCCTTCTTGCATGGACGCCGCGCACCCTCTCCATCGCCACGCGCCGCCCGGCCCCCTGCACCCCAAATGCGGATGCCTGAGCCTCCTCTGCTCACTCGCCACTCTCCATTCGCCTCCTGCCTGCCTTCTCTCGCTCTCGCCGCGCAGAGTGCAGGCGTCGCCGCCATGGCCGGTCGTGCCAGCTCCATGGCCGCCGTTGTTCCTTCATCTCCAGCCTCCCTCCACCCAAATAGACCACAGAACCACCTCCCTCACCTCGCTACGCAACTCCCGCACCCCTCGCCTGAAGCCACTCGTCGCTGACGCGCCCTCACCGCGGAGCCACTCGGCCTAGGCCGCCAGCGCACGTGGCTGGGCTCCACGCTCCACCTCGGGCCACTTCCCCCGGCAAACGGCGAGCCTCCTCCGGCCGACAAACGGTGAGCTCCTGCGCAGCCCCTTCAAAAATCGTGATCAGGGACCTCGCCTTCGAATTCAAGAATAGGGAGGGGCCTTTCTGTGAACCACAGACTCATGTGAATAGTGCCTTTTGGACCTGTTTGCTTTGAAATTGGCTGAACTTTGATAATTCGTACAAAATCATAGAAAAATCATAAAATAACAAAAGGGGACTTTTTGGAATCCTTGTGAAATTTCCTATGCAATAGATCTATAATATGGCATGTTTTAGTTTAAAGTTTTAGCTGTAAAAATGGATTTGTGCAGATAGGGTTTTAATGCTAGTTGTATTTGTCCTTTTTCATAACTACAGATGTAGGGCTCCAAATGAAGTGAAATTTTTATGGCACGCTACTTATGTGAAGTTTGATATGTGATAAAAATTTCATGGTCATTGGTTGTTGTATTAGTGAGTTATTAGTTTATCTTGCTCTCACATGATTTCTTGCATTAGCATTTGGTATTTTTCCATAGAGGTTGCTATACGTGTTCAAATGGCCTAAAATTTGTACAGTAGTCTATTGATAGTACGTGGAAGCTACTGTAATTTTTGTAGATTTTACTGTACACTTTTGTTATATGTTCTTTAATTCTACTTATTATTCAGATAAATTAAGAAATGTATTGAAAGAATCTATTTGGTGGTGGACACTATGTTTTCTGGTGTTCATTTGATATATGGAACATGTTGGTGGCAATTGTTTTGCCCAGGTGCATGTTTGAAACATGAGTTAATAATTATTTTCTTGCAATTGTTGTTTCGGGACAGTTTTTGGAACTGTTTGGATTACATCATGATAATGATGTTTTCTGGGAAACTTGTTAATAACAAAGTTGTAGATAATTCATGTATCTAGCTTCTGTTAAAATTTGGTGGTATTTGGACTTATGGTTTGTGAGTTATGCATGTTTAAAGTTGGGTTTCAGAAATGGCTGCTCTCTGTCAATTGTGGACCAGTTTCTGTAAATTGGTATATTTGACTTAGTTAACTTGAGAATCATGCTAAGATGTTTAAAGATGAATTGTAGAAAATTTCATAAGCTTTCCAGAATGTCTTGTTGCATGGCTATTGGATTTGTATAACTCTAGTTATGATCCAAACATGAAGCTGTTGTTTCCAGTCCAGAAATAGACATATGCTAGTTGTGGTTGTTTACTCCATGTGTTGCTAAGTGTGGCTTATGCCCTTGTTGATGGTCAAGTTATGATACTTGTGACCTTGTTAAACTTGTGTGATGCTTGATGTGCTTGCTCTCTATAGTTAGTTGTGTGATGTTAGTTAAATAGCTATTGGTGTCTATGTCTTGCATAATCTTGTGTTTGTCTTGAATGCTTATGTGATGCATCTTGTGTTACCATTCATCACATTCATACACATGCATCTTGCATCTCATTTAGGTACGCTAGATGAACCACGTGAAGGATGTGATGTGGAGCCGAACTCGAAGATTGGGTTTGGTGGATCTATCCTGAAGATGGAAGGACTAAGCAAGTGCTAGAACCGGAGATGTCACCAAGACGGTGCAAGCTAACTGAACTAACTTGTGTCGGATCCCAGGCAAGCCCCGGAGCATTCTAAGCCTCCTACTTTATGAAAGCAAATGAGTATATATATGTTGCTATATATATTGTTGCATTAAGTGGTAGGAGTTGGTTGGAACCCTTGTTGCATATTATCCTTTCCTTGTCCAGAAAGTATACCTTGAATCCCTATTAGTCAGGATCGAGTCAATGCTTAGCCCTGCTTAGACCGATAGAAGTCGGGTGATTTCCTGTCACCTGCGAGATATAGGCGGTTACCTGGATACTTAGCTATGGATACTATCATGGAAATAACCAAGTGTTGATGGATAAATGGAGACCGGGCAGAATAACTAGTGGGCAACCAGACAGGGTTCTGGGGTGCTTATAGTTCCCGCCTATGTCGGTTAAGGACCGATCATTGCTCGTCCCTCAAGTCATGTTGAACACATGTCTCGCATTTAGCTGGCCGAATAAGTCGTTTTGACCGCAAAGCCAGTGGCACTATTCGGGCCGGGATCTACACGAGTGTGCTGATGGGGGTATGACAGGGGCGCGAAGAGTGAGCCCAAGGGCAGGCAAGGCCTGATTCCTGGCAGTCGGGCGGTCCCTGGGTATTGCGGCTCTAGTTTGTCCCACGACGTTTACCGGAATAGTGTCATCAGTGACCTGTAGCTCACTTGATCAGTGAGTGTGGTTTGTGTGAGGAATACATCACCAGCTGGTTAGGAATCAATTTGAATCGCCATCGCTCCTGGATAGTGAGCACTTGACTCGAGTTACGGCATCGTAGTAATGATGATGGAACATGGATGGTTAGGTGGTTTATGTTGGAAATGCTATACCTAAGATGGTAACTTTTATGTTAATGGTTAATCAAGTGATTGCTTAGCATAGGTGCTTACCTAGATTAACAGGTTATAACAAAGATGACGTAAAAGTACTTAAAATGGTTTATTCATGATAACTTATGCTTTTTGCAAATGAATCAAGCTAGCCCCCTAAAAGAAAGCTTTGCATACTCCTTGGTATCACTTTATTTCCGTTTAAGACGGGTAAGTCTAGTTGAGTACATTCTCGTACTCAGGGTTTATTCCCACTTTGTTGCAGGTTGTGATGTGTCATGGCTACTGCAAGAATTGAATGACTCCTGCCGTAGTGGCGGAGTAAGATCATGGGCATGATTCTTCTCAGTTATCTTGTCTATGATGCTCTTGTTGGACTTGACTTTGGTACTGGCATGTATTTGAAATATGGGTGATGTTAGTTTCAAATTACTTTGCTTCCGCTACTTTTAAACTTGAGTTGTAATAACTCTGTTGACCTCCGATATATGTTGAGCTACTTGTGAAAAGGATGTAACATGTGACTTGTTATGTTGAATCACTACAATCTTGGCCTGTATGTTGGTTGGTTTGAAATCCCTCGTGATTTCGTTGGACTACCGGAGTTATATGGGTTCAAGTATGATAATTTGATCACTTCGGTGATTGTTTTTATAATTGTGCTCTTATAATTTGGGCAGTTCCGTGACAATTAGCCTGGTCATCCTTCTGCGACACCATCAAGGACGGCCTACTCTCCGGTGCAGCAACATCGAAGCCGCCAGCGCCAACTGCTCCCATGTCCATCTGGGCAACTGCTGCTCCTATGCCCATCTGGCCAGCTGCTGCCCCCATGCCCATCTGGCCAGCTGCAGCTCCATGCCCATCTGGTGGTAGAAGTTCATCTGCGGTGGTGCGACTATCGGATTGCCGAATAGGGCATCGTTGATCTAGAGCCCGCCAGTGCCACCGATACCTGCCATAGGCGGCATCCCCGCACCGGTGTTGGGGTAGTAGGGGGGCACCGAGTCCATGGCGAAGTCTGGCAGGATGGGAAATTGCATGGGCATGGGCACGGGTAGCGTTAGCTATAGTGGCATGGGGATGGCCAGGATGTTGTTCTGATTCTGATCAATATCAGCACCATCCATGGCCACCTGATATGTCAGTGCAGTCGTCTTCTTCATCCCAGTGGTCTTTTCAAACACACGACAGACCACCCACTCATCCTGCGTGAATTTCATTTATAAACTAGGAGCAAAATCAGATGAGCGTAAGCAAATAAAGCAAGTAGCATATGGATCCATGCATCATGCCGGTGTTGTCACCACTACCACGCACCTTGAAAACAGAAGCTGAAGCTTTAATGGCTGTCGCACCGTTGGTGGCTGAGTTGGATGCGGATGCGGGGCCAGGGAGCCTGCCGCTGCTGTCAAGCCTATACTCATGCATCACCCAGTTGGTTTTATCGCCCCTGGGAGCCCTGCCCTTGTAGAAGACAAGCGTCTTCTTCATGCCGACCACCACCACCACCCCTTCTATGGTATTGTAGACCTCCTTGTCTCTGCCTGTTGCTTTCCAATAACCAGCCTTTGTGGCTCGGTTTGCCCTCAACCCCATCGAGTACTTGTGGTCCTTTTGGTAGAAGAAGTACCACTCTTTCTTGCCCCATTTTGCTTTAACTGCAGCAAGCGAATCAAGCGCCGTATGTTACTCGATCACCAGCATAGCAGCATGCACATCCACTATGCAGATCAAACAAGAACAAGGCGTATATGTATGTAAAGATCAAGGATGCTTATTACGTACTCGGGAGGTTCCATGGCTCGGTCTTGTTTAGGTCTACCTCTTCAAAGGCGGTGTAGGTGAAGTCCGTGTTGCGCACCTTGTTTGTCAGGTAGTGGCTAACAATCTCATAGTCACTCGGGTGGAACTGGAACCCTGGAGGCAGGTCAAGGCCACCGGCACGGACCGCGTTCATCTCCTCCTGCTGGGGCTACTGCTGGTCCGCCATGGTTCTCTTGCTCCTCAACTGTGATCAGATCTAGGAAGCACCAACAACCATATCAAGCAATAAGGAACAATCTCCATATAGTACTAAAAAACAAAGTATACAAAAAAATTGGACCTACGAAGGTATGACCACCCCCATGCATTGCATTAAGAAGAAGACCTTCTCACGCAGGCCTAGAAAACCCCTGAAGCCCTGCCCCACCTTTACACAGTGGCACCGTCGCCCTGTGAGAACGGACTGATCCTTAGACCTGTGCTTTGGCATGGGACAGACGAAGGGATTTTTTTAACCCCAGCCTAAAATTCGCTGCCACGGGGAGTCGAACCCAGGACCTGAGGAGTGCCGCCGGCACGCTCTAACCAGTTGGACTAGAGGCCCTTTGGCAAAACAAAGTATACATACATGCACAAACTCTTCTTGACCTATCGGTCAGTCTAGGTCTTGCTCGCTCTCCAAGACGGATGCAGGATGAGTTGTTGTGGTGCACTGAGCCAGGCATTGCAGCGTGGCTTAAATAGGCAGGAGGCGTGATCGCACGAGCCACTTTCTGCGTGAAGCTTCCTGCCTCTGC
This sequence comes from Miscanthus floridulus, assembly GCF_019320115.1. Classification (NCBI taxonomy): domain Eukaryota; kingdom Viridiplantae; phylum Streptophyta; class Magnoliopsida; order Poales; family Poaceae; genus Miscanthus; species Miscanthus floridulus. The sequence goes on along the minus strand of NC_089589.1, from coordinate 142,149,967 downwards.
CCATCTCCCATCTTTTCTGGTGGTTGCTGTTTCTACTAGTGTAAGGTCGAGATGGTGACTAGAGGGGGGTGAATAGTCATATCTAAATTTAATCGCGTCGGCTAACCGAAATAAATGCGGAATTAAAATAATTCGGTCTAGCTAAGACTACACCCCTCTATTAAAGTTCACAAGCACCTTATAAAGATCCTAGTTAGACAACAAAGGTGTCGGGCTAGCTAGAGCTCACATATCCAATTCTAGGAGCAAGGTCACACAAACCTATGCCACTAGTATTTCAAGCAACGAGGAAGCTCCTACACATACTAGTAAGCAAAAAGCACAAAGCCACCTAAACTCACTAGCAATGCTCAATAATAAGGCAACCAATGCCAAATTAGAGAGCGCAAATACTTAGCTACACAAACTAAGTAATGTGACTAACAAGGTTACACAAACCAAATTAGCTACGCAAGGGAGCTACTTCTATGCTACATAAGCAAGAAGGTAACTAGTGAGCTACACAAGCTAACTAATTACAAGAGCAACTACACAAGCACAATGTATATGAAAGTAATCACTAGCTTGTGAAAGGGCATTGCAAACCAACGGGAAGAACAAAGTTGACATGATGATTTTTCTACCAAGGTTCACGTGCTTGCCAACACGCTAGTCCTCGTTGTGTCGACTGCTCACTTGGTGGTTCGGCGGCTAATTGACATCACCCGCCAAGCCCGCACGTCGGGCACCACAAGAACCTACCCCGAAAGTGAGGGTAGCTCAATGACACGCTCAAATAGAGTTGCTCTTCGTGGCTCCCACGGGGCGAGCACAATGCCCCTCACAAAGCTCTTCTCTGGAGCACCGCATAAGCTTCTTGCGGGCTTCGACGGAGACCACCACCAACCCATCTAGGAGGTGGCAGCCTCCAAGAGTAACAAGCACCACCAGTTTGCAACTCGATCACCTAGTGCCACTCAATGCAACCTCACGATGCAATTGCACTAGAATCGCTATCTCACACAATCGGATGATCACTATCAAGCATATGTGAGATGGAGGGCTCCTAAGCACTCTCAAGCATGGACACAAAATCCTCCAAGGTGCTCAACTCCAGCCATGGCCGAGACCACCTTCTATTTATAGCCCCTACGAAAATAGAGTCGTTGTACCCCTTCATTGGGCACAGCTCGGGGTGACCGGACGCTCCAGTCAGATCGATCGGACGCACTCTGCCAGCGTCCGATCAACGGATGGCTCCCACATCATCCCTGGCTTCAAATATTGAGCGCCTAAACTCAATGGTTAAGTTGCGACTGGATGCAGCACAGTGTATGACCGGACGTAGGACCCCAGCGTCCGGTCACTTTCAGTAAGGTTCCACTCGTGACCGGACGATTCCGGTCATCCTTGACCGGACTCGCCTAGCATCCGATCAATCACTGTCTCCTCTGTGCGCCGCCACACCAGCACGACCGGACGCACCTAGCCAGCGTCCGGTCACTTTCAATGCCAGCGTCTGATCGAAGACCGACGCCTGTGCATTCTCTGATGCCACTGATCGGACGTAGGACCCCAGCGTCCAGTGCACTCAATGAAGCCATGTCTTTTCTGTACACTCCGCCGGTGAAGTTTCAAACCCTTCTCGCCTCCGTTTCATCACCGAGTTGATCCACATCAACTCCAACTTCATCTCCTTTGTAAATGTGTCAACACCACCAAGTGTACACCACCATGTGTATGTGTGTTAGCTTTTCACAATCATTTTCCAAAGGATTAGCCACTCAACTTGCCACGCCACTCGATCCTAGCAACGATGCAAAGTTAGATCACTCGAGTGGCACTAGATAACTGATATGCAAACAAGTTTGCCCCTCTTGATAGTGCGGCCATCTATCCTAAACCCGGTCATCAACTTCTCTACACACCTATGACCGGTGCAATGAAATGCCCTAGGTTATACCTTTGCCTTGCGCATTCCATTCCATCTCTTCCAATATCGATGCAACACATGCACCAACACGATCAACAATAATATGATCAACTTCATATCATCATGTGATTATAATGGTTCATCGATCTTGACTTCACTTGCTTTTCACTATTGCCTTCGTCCATCGGCGCCAAGTCTTGCTCAAGCTTCATCGCCACATGGTCCATCGCTCCAAAGCCTCCGACTTGTCCTTCACGCTTGCAATCGGTCCATCAAGTCAAGTTATGTCTTGATCTTCTCCACCTTGATCACAAGACTCAATGTTATGTCTCATGTGCAATGAGCTCCTTCATCATCACATGTGTGAGCTTTGCAACATCTTTGATCCATTTCCACCTTCATGGCATATGTTGCTCATACACATATACCTGTGAACTAATAACCTGTGTATCTCACATAAACACAATTAGTCCACCTAGATTTAGATTGTCACTCAATTACCAAAACTACACAAGGACCTTTCAACTGGGCATTGGACTATTGTTCTTTCCAACCATGTAGTGCTTGTCCTCGTACGTGCACCCGGCCTCGCTTTCGCGCTGGGGCCTCAGCCGGGGCCTCGCTTTCCCGTCTCTGTCTGCATGCGGCGTGCAGCCTACTATGACCTCCCACCGATTTGCTTGCGATTCCTGTGGACGTATGCGTCCACACACCCACTACTATAGGATGGCCTTGTTGTCCCGGGCGGTAACGGCCTTTAGTCCTGGTTACCGCACCGGGACAACGATCCCGGGACTAAAGGTGGAACCTTCAGTCCTGGGTCATCGAGCCAGGAGTAAAGAGGGACCTTTAGTCCCGGTTGGTGTTACCAACCGGGACTAAAGGCCCTCCAGCCGAGCAAACGTGGCCGCACCCTTTAGTCCCGGTTGGTAACCCCAACCGGGACTAAAGGTTCCTTTTCTTTTTCTTTTTCTTTTTTTTGTATAATTTGTTTTCAGTTCAGTTACACATATTTGTTTAATATATAATATGTTTTTATGTACGTATTCTACGCTGCTAATATAAATACACGCACGCATATAATTACATCTAATTCTCATCTCGAGCATTATTATATTCGAATAAAGTATGAAACTATATATATCATAGATATATATGTATATATACAACACTTTCATAATCTTGTTCTAAAAAATAACGATATCAATAAACATTTAATTTACATCATTTATTCCTTAGGATCAAAGTAGAACTCGCCGTTGGGATTTAGCACTTTTTCTAGAAGAAATCCTGCTATTGACTCTTGAACTGCTTTTAGATGGTCTTTTTGCATGACCCTTTGTTTCAACCATTCAGTCTTGCATTTGAAATAAAACGAAAAGTATTAATACATATATATATATTCATTTAAAAATAAATAAAAAATTGATATATACATACTCTGAGGACATCTTTAGGAGTTCTTCTTATGTGCGTAGTGATAAATTCACAAACGTAGTATCCACACAAGTTATTACCTGGTTGCTGCCGCAAACACCACTGTACGAGAAGAAGATTATTCTCATCATCTCACACGTAAATTGAAGTATGATATAGTAATTAAACACGTGGGGAAGTATATATAGTACAACTTACTGGTATTTCAACTACATTAAGTGGTGCCTTGCAATCCTTGCGATGTTGCCGAATAAACTCCTTCCAAACCCTGTGCGACCAATAATGTACGATCGTTAATAAATTATGGCAAAGTCTATTCAATAATAGTTGTGCGCGAGAGATCGAAATTACCCCTGGATAATGTCTATCATATCTTGGTATAGTGCCCGCTCTTTTCTCAATGAGTCAAAGATTACTAACCGACTTGAGTTTAACTCAATGACAATGAGTATCCAGTGAAACCTGCATTGGTTTATACACACACGTACATGCATATAAGTTGTATTGATATTACATAAAATGTGTAGACTACATTATTATTAACACTTACTCAAAGTTGTACGGGAAAAGTATTGTTGTCTTGTCGTGCTGCTTCACGAAGAACATCATGATATTCTCATGTGCTTCAGATACCCACCGCTCTTTGACAATAATACCGGTTTTGAATACGATATAAGGATCAATGAAGCCAACACTGGTGTCTTGTATTCTTTGGAGCTCTGACATCTGAAATCTGTATATAAATATAAGTTACATGTGAGGATAATTATATACACGTACGCATGGAAGTGAGTTTATTAAATAAAAGTAAGAATCACTTACAAACAAAAGGAGCTAATGATTGATTTGTCCAGAGCGTCCATGTGGTATAGTTGATGCAATTCTTCGAAACTAATATGTAAGATGTCATCGCCACGGAAGTAATGATGGTCTCTAAATCTGACAAAGATCCACTGCTCACCCCTGCCACATACCTGCATGTACCACTTGTTGAGCAAGTACATTTGCGTACCCAATTCATTCGGAGCCGCAGGGTTGCACAGACTTTTGCCATATTTATAAGTCTTCCAGGTATCAACTTCCAGGTTCTAGATTGGAGCTTTGCCCGTCGATTGATCTAAGGTTAAACCAGTATCTTCAAAAAAAGCATTAAGGGCTTGAACCGACACTTCTCCAGAGTTGTCTGGTCGATAGACTTCTATGTTGGAACCATATTCATTAGCAACAACAAGATTTTGCATTGGTTGCTTCTGTTGTCCGAGCTGTGGGACATCCTTCCCTGATGCTCTTTTCCTTTTCTTATCTGCATCATGTGACTTCATGAGGGAGCGGTCATAGTCTGATAGTGGCGAAGGCTTACGAAGTTCAATCATCTTTTTCTTGTGAGCATCGACCTTCTGCCTCAGCACATCTCGTGGTATGTAAAAGTACGGCTTCTCCTTAAGCTTCGCTTGACTCTTGTTTTTGATATCTATAAAAAAATCTTTTACTTTTTTGTCTTCTTCAGCTGCTATTTGCTCATCAGTCTTTTCAGGAAGTATTTCTTGAGAAATAACTCTTTTTCTCGGAGTCTTCTTTGCCGCCGGGACCTTAGACGTCTTTGTAGTGCGTCGCTGTGGAGGGGGTGGGGGCGGTGTTGGAGACCGGCGTGGAGGCGATGAGGCCGGTGTTGGTGGAGACCGGCGTGGAGGCGTTGGAGATCGTTGTGGAGGCGGTGGGGCCGGTGTAGGAGTTGGAGATCGTTGTGGAGGCGATGGGGCCAGTGTAGGAGTTGGCGATCGCCGTGGGGATGAAGTAGTCTCGCCCCCTGCGACGCTGTGATGAGATGGGGAATGAATGATTGGGCTAGGCTGGGGGGAGACCCTGCTACAAAAACAAGTTGTGTGTCAATTATTTTTGAAGCCAATAGAAAATTAATGGAAAATAATATTTCATTCACTTTCATTCGTACCTAGGGTGAGGTAGGGGAAGCGGTGGTGCCCCAGGAATGATGATGAAGCGTTTGCGCCATTGAATAAATGTCTTCTCTGCTTCTCCTAGTGTCTTCTCCCCATCACCGCCTTCAATGTCAAGAGGAACATTGTTGTAACCTTTGAGCACTCTATCGATCGAGACGCTAGCATATCCAGGTTGAATAACTGACCTATGGATTCTTGGTGTCTTCGTTCGATCTATTGGAGATACAACCCCGACATCCACCATGATTGATGCATTATTACCATCTGGAATGTGCAACTCACATGTTGTTAGAGGCTCGGTAATGTCATCAATAGGGAAGCACAACCCAACGTCATCTTGAATAACTGGCAGCTCCGTGGAATTGAGAGAGCAACACAGAGACTAGCTCGTGCTAGGGAAGAAGCTGATAGTGGTGTTTTCAAGCCCAACAGAGAGAAGGATGAATTGACATATGCCCTAGAGAATCCCGAACACGGTGGTCGAACAAGAGGCTATGGGGCGGTTTCGTGGCTACAAGCATTCCCAGCAGACAAGGATACCTACAGAAGCCGCCAGAGAAAGAAGGATGAGGAGGCAGACCGAATTCGTGTATTGGAGCAATTTGTTAATGAGTCACGACAAGCATTGCTTGAATCACGTGAACGAGAAAAATCTCTTGAGGCAAGAATGCAGGAGGAGATCAAGAGGCAAGTGCAGCTAGCAATGAGTCAAATGCAATCACAATCAACGCCGGGAGTCACCATTAGCCCCGTTGGTCAGATGAAAGCAGTTGTGCTTCCACAGAGCTGCCAGTTATTCAAGATGATGCTGGGTTGCGCTTCCCTGTTGATGACATTACCGAGCCTCTAACAACATGTGAGCTGCACATTCCAGATGGTAATAATGCATCAATCATGGTGGCTGTCGGGGTTGTATCTCCAATAGACCGAACGAAGACACCAAGAATCCATGGGTCAGTTATTCAACCTGGATATGCTAGCGTCTCGGTCGATAGAGTGCTCAAAGGTTACAGCAATGTTCCTCTTGACATTGAAGGCGGTGATGGGGAGAAGACACTAGGAGAAGCAGAGAAGACATTTATTCAATGGCGCAAACGCTTCATCATCATTCCTGGGGCGCCACTGCTTCCCCTACCTCACCCTAGGTACGAATGAAAGTGAATGAAATATTATTTTCCATTAATTTTCTATTGGCTTCAAAAATAATTAACTCACAACTTGTTTTTGTAGCAGGGTCTCCCCCTAGCCTAGCTTAATCATTCATTCCCCAACTCATCACAGCGTCGCGGGGGGCGAGACGACTTCATCCCCAAGGTGATCTCCAACTCCTACACTGGCCCCATCGCCTCCACAATGATCTCTAACTCCTACACCGGCCCCATCGCCTCCACAACGATCTCCAATGCCTCCACGCTGGTCTCCAACACCGGCCTCATCGCCTCCACGCCGGTCTCCAACACCGCCCCCACCCCCTCCACAGCGACGCACTACAGAGACGTCTAAGGTCCCGGCGGCAAAGAAGACCCCGAAAAAAAGAGTTATTTCTCAAGAAATACTTCCTGAAAAGACTGATGAGCAAATAGCAGCTGAAGAAGACAAAAAAGTGAAAGATTTTTTTATAGATATAAAAAAGCAGAGACAAGCGAAGCTTAAGGAGAAGCCGTACTTTTACATACCACGAGATCTGCTGAGGCAGAAGGTCGAAGATCACAAGAAAAAGATGCTTGAACTTCGTAAGCCTCCGCCACTATCAGACTATGACCGCTCCCTCGTGAAGTCACATGATGCAGATAAGAAAAGGAAAAGAGCATCAGGGAAGGATGTCCCACAGCTCGGACAACAGAAGCAACCAATGCAAAATCTTGTTGTTGCTAATGAATATGGTTCCAACATAGAAGTCTATCGACTAGACAACTCTGGAGAAGTATCGGTTCAAGACCTTAATGCTTTTTTTAAAGATACTGGTTTAACCTTAGATCAATTGACGGGCAAAGCTCCAATCCATAACCTAGAAGTTGATACCTGGAAGACTTATAAATTTGGCAAAAGTCTGTACAACCCTGCGGCTCTGAATGAATTGGGTACGCAAATGTACTTGCTCAACAAGTGGTACATGCAGGCATGTGGCAGGGGTGAGGAGTGGATCTTTGTCAGATTTAGAGACCATCATTACTTCCGTGGCGATGACATCTTACATATTAGTTTCGAAGAATTGCATCAACTATACCACATGGACGCTCTGGACAAATCAATCATTAGCTCCTTTTGTTTGTAAGTGATTCTTACTTTTATTTAATAAACTCACTTCCATACGTACGTGTATATAATTATCCTCACATATAACTTATATTTATATACAGATTTCAGATGTCAGAGCTCCAAAGAATACAAGACACCAGTGTTGGCTTCATTGATCCTTATATCGTATTCAAAACCGGTATTATTGTCAAGGAGCGGTGGGTATCTGAAGCACATGAGAATATCATGATGTTCTTCGTGAAGCAGCACGACAAGACAACAATACTTTTCCCGTACAACTTTGAGTAAGTGTTAATAATAATGTAGTCTACACATTTTATGTAATATCAATACAACTTATATGCATGTATGTGTGTGTATAAACCAATGCATGTTTCACTAGATACTCATTGTCATTGAGTTAAACTCAAGTCGGTTAGTAATCTTGGACTCGTTGAGAAAAGAGCGGACACTATACCAAGATATGATAGACATTATCCAGGGATAATTTCGATCTCTCGCGCACAACTATTATTGAATAGACTTTGCCATAATTTATTAACGATCGTACATTATTGGTCGCACAGGGTTTGGAAATAGTTTATTCGGCAACACCGTAAGGATTGCAAGGCACCACTTAATGTAGTTGAAATACCAGTAAGTTGTACTATATATACTTCCCAACGTGTTTAATTACTATATCGTACTTCAATTTACGTGTGAGATGATGAGAATAATCTTCTTCTCGTACAGTGGTGTTTGCGGCAGCAACCAGGTAATAACTTGTATGGATACTACGTTTGTGAATTTATCACTACGCACATAAGAAGAACTCCTAAAGATGTCCTCAGAGTACGTATATATTAATTTTTTATTTATTTTTAAATGAATATATATATATATATATATATTAATACTTTTTGTTTTATTTCAAATGCAAGACTGAATGGTTGAAACAAAGGGTCATGCAAAAAGACCATCTGAAAGCAGTTCAAGAGTCAATAGCAGGATTTCTTCTAAAAAAAGTGCTAAATCCCAACGGCGAGTTCTACTTTGATCCTAAGGAATAAATGATGTAAATTAAATGTTTATTGATATCGTTATTTTCGAGAACAAGATTATGAAAGTGTTGTATATATACATATATATCTATGATATATATAGTTTCATACTTTATTCGAATATAATAATGCTCGAGATGAGAATTAGATGTAATTATATGCGTGCGTGTATTTTTATTAGCAGCGTAGAATACGTATATAAAAACATATTATATATTAAACAAATATGTGTAACTGAACTGAAAACAAATTAAACAAAAAAAAAAGAAAAAGAAAAGGAACCTTTAGTCTCGGTTGGGATTACCAACCGGGACTAAAGGGTGCGGCCACGTTTGCTCGGCTGGAGGGCCTTTAGTCCCGATTGGTAACACCAACCGGAACTAAAGGTCCCTCTTTAGTCCCGGCTCGATGACCCGGGACTGAAGGTTCCACCTTGAGTCCCGGGATCGTTGTCCCGGCGCGGTAACCGGGACTAAAGGCCGTTACCGCCCGGGACAACAAGGACATCCTGTAGTAGTGGCAGTGAGTTTGAATGGAATGGCTCGGGCTCGGGAGGAAAAAATGAGCTGGTCTATAGGCCGGGATAATTAGTTCCGGTTAGGGAGTCAAACCGGGACTAAAGATTAATCTTTATTCCCGGGGCATCATTCAAACCGGGACTAAAAGCTTTAGTCCCGGTTGGTAATACCAACCGGGACTAAAGATCCCTGCCCCGCGGACGACCATTAGACAGGAACCTAAAGGAACCTTTAGTCCTGAGGACAAAAAATACCGAGACTAATGCTAAATTGAAACATCGTTCTAAAGTCTGTTCTGTAACGGTGGCCGTTCATGCATGCAGGCCTACACCGGCCGGCGATGCCTCATCTGCATGAAGAAGAGGGCTGCCGCGGCTGGCGGCGCCCTCGTCGAGATGCACGCGCGTCAGTGGCCGAGGTCTACCGCAAGGCCTTCGTGATAGAAAGTTTGGACAGGCTGATCGGCGCGGGGTCCACATTGCCTCGAATGCAGTGCAGGGCCTGCTGTAGCCGTAGGCATCCATCTGGGACAGGCAGGCAAGTGACGGGTCGTCGTGATCTAGTGCCGATCATTGCGGCGCTGGAGCGTCGTGTTGTTCACAGCTCGATTAGTTTTAGGTGCATGGAAAAAAGCACGCGCCCTGCGTTGTGCCGACGCGGTGTGCTATCTGTGGCTGTGTATGTATGTAGACACCTTGATGTATCTGCTTGACGATATGATGTGTATAGCCTGTGCCCATTATCACGCAAAAAACATGCATAGATCGGTGCCAAACAGACAAGTGTGTGTCCGAGCATGCTATCCTTAGAAACCATGGTCAGTTAGCCTGTTACTGAGGCAGCCAAGGGACAGGCGGTGGCGACCGCTTGATTTATGCATGCATGTAGGGGATATTTTCCTTTTCAATTCCTTAATTTCTAAGGAACTATAATTGAGTAAAGCTGCGTTCTGATCCATATGTTTTCATCACACATTGTGCATGCATACAGATGAGTAGAGTCCATACCTACGTGACGTCCAGGCCAGGTGAAATGGCATGGCATACATAGACTAAATCTTTCCTGACACACTTCCATGCACATCCCATTTAGTGCATGATGTTGTTACAAATCAGAATATGGTGGAACTTTCTAGTGGTTCACACAGCGCCAAAAAAGATGGTTTTAGAGGATAAGAAGAATGATATGCGACACTCTTTCTGTGTCCCCTCTCGCTGCACAGCCGCTGAATTCACCGATGGCAACCCAAGCTACTCACCAAGAGAAAATCCAATACGACAACACGACCAATGTTGCCGCCATTGCCATATTCATCCATCTGCACAATTTTCCCTCCCCTAATTTATCAGAGAATTTAATCGATAATTTAATGCGGACCGAGAAGAGGGATAGTGCTGTGTGAGTGCGCCCTAGTCTACCTAGGTCTCTTAAAGTGAGGGATTTAATCCTAGCAAGAAGGTTTCTTCCAGCTGCGCTGCCTCCACAGTTTGGCCTCCTCACTGTTGTTCTTTGAGCAATTTGAGCACCTCACTATTGGTGACCTCGCTGGTGGCCACACCGGGCCTCCTCCTTCCTGCTATTCACCAGCAGGTGTTGCCTTTGTCATCCCCTCCTCATAACACTAACATGCCATGCCACGCTGGCATTCATTCCATTGCCTCGATCCAATGCTGCAACGGCAATGTCCATCACCAGCATCTCAGCCTGACATATGTAACATCCTGCCTTTATTTATGCATATTGTCAATTGAAATACTCCACGTGCATGGTAATAGACAACATGCCTCCAAACACATTTTGCATCCATATGGTTGAAGGCTAGAAATTGGCATGACCAAACACATTTTGGCATGCCAAACTACAACAAACAGCGAAGCTGTGGCAGAGCTATTTGTCATGGCCGAATGCAGTGATATAGATGATGTGATAGGACCGTAGGACTGTAGGAGGGTATTCGTTGCACGCACCTCAGCGTTTCTTGATTCACCAACTCTAAACAAAAATATCTCTTAAGTTGTTTATCCGATTTCCAAATAATTTGTACCGTAATATTTATCATGTTTTTTTTCAACAAAACAAAGATCCATATTGGATATATTTTGATACGAAATAATTGTGACATTTGTACCTACATGTCATACTCACATTTTTCATGAGATTTCTTATGGTAGCAGTCCAAATGTATTTTTGCTCTCTAGATTTTGGCACAGCTCCTAATTTTGCCCTTTATTGGGGCTTGCTTGGATTTGGCATTGCCAAATTTTCATTTGGCTCATGTATGTCATCAACCAAAAATAGGCCCAGGAACAAAAATTCGCATCAAGTACCTGCACTCATTCCTAAACCAAGCACCCGTAAGAATAGAACCGCTCCATCCCTTCCTTCCTCAACCAAACACTCAAGTGTTGTGAACCACGTTTTCAATCATTGGATGGCAAACCATTAGCCGGCATGTTAGCGGGAACCGGTCATGATCTTCGAATTTCCATTCAAGTTACCTTTTGCCACTTTTGATGACTTGGTGCAAGTTACTTTGTCACGGCAGACCTAAAATGTCACAACCTACTCAGGCTAAACCAAGCGTTTTCAATTTCGGTATTAGAATTTTTTCGGACACCTGAAATTATCAAAATCCACATGAAATTTCATCGAAATTTTTTTAGAGACTTAAAAATTAAGTATAATTTTTGAAAAAAATAGATCTAAACAAAATATTAACGTATTTTATGACTATAGGTCTGTTGAGTAAAAGAATATACAACATAAGCAATAGAAAAAATATGGGCATAGATGTATATATTTACAATAAAACACATGTATTAGTGTAATATAAAATTTTGAATTTTTCTTTCAACACCCTCAAAATTACCGAAATTCGCGAGATTTTGCACCTTGGGTGACATATAACATTTAATTTAATGTAGTTTTTCTAGTCCTAGGTTGTAGATATAATAATATTTAATGTAGTTTATTTATTCTACTTTCCTTAATTTAAATCCGGAATCCCTGGATAAATTTGAAAATAAATAAAAATATGTCAAAAAAAAAACTGGATCCTAATTGAGCCTGGTATGGGCCGTATTCTTCCTTTTTTATATACTTGGGCCGTATTCTTCTGGGCCTTCGAATTTGCACTAGTCAGGTCCGTCATTTTGCATGAGCGGGCCTTCCGCTTCCTCCGCCGTTTACCCTTCGGTGGTTCCGCCGCCGCCGGAAAGCTATGCGGCTGCGGTCTCCGCTCCCGCGCTGCCTCGCACGCCCCTCCCCTCGTCTCCCTCCACCGCCTCCTCACCTCTTATGCCTCCGCCGCGTCCTCTTCTGGGTTCTGGCTCGCCGCCGAACCCAGGCGCTGGCGCCGCCCAACGCCGCCGCGAATCTCTCCCACCTCCCGACCTCCGGGCCCGCTCCAAGCCCGACGCCGTGCTCGCCTTCACCGAGAGCACCCTCGGCATGTTTGGTTCTTAGGTCGTGCTCCTTCGGCCTTCTCAACCTGGGTCTCGAGTCTCGACAAGGTTGACATGCCCAACTGCCCTTGCTCCGGCGATGCAACGTGAGCATTTCTGAGATTGTTGGCACCCATACAGCCATACTGTGTACTCCAATCGGCCGATTCACCTTGAACTTGAAGCCGGACATTCTCGAGGAAGCTGTCAAGCGAGTGGAGGAGTTGGGATTTGAGGTGGCACGACGATGTTCACCTGCGTGCTTGCTTTGGTTGCTTTTGCCTACAACTACAAGTTGGTTGTCACAAAAGGCATGCACCGGTGAGTTGTACTTTTTTTTTGTAGAATTACTGCCCGTCATATTATCCATTGCTATAGCCTAAAATATCACTTGACGATGTGGCTAAATGAGATTTCATCTAAGACAGTCAATCCTGATAGGCTCGTATGATACGATTTGCTAAACATATATAGGTTGAATATTTCAGAAGACTCGTAGTATTCCCGTTGCCTATTGCCCTAATCAGTTTTCTGTGAACATCTCCACTTTATCAGTTTGGTAATTCATTGGTTCTGTTCCTAGAGGTCTAACGGTCACTAAAACTAGCATCTGTATAGTGGTTCAGATACACAGTGCTGGTTAGCATCCTGTCATAATCATAATATAGTATGCAAGTAATTGTGGGGGTGAGGTGTGTAGTTAACTCATTGTGCAAGTTTCATGTTATCTTTTGTTTTTCTCTATGAATGTTATTCTACTCCGTACAATTTACTCTTAAAAATTTAGCTTCTTTCAATGGTAATCAAACAAAGTCAATATGTCAACTTTGGTCCTCCAATTCTGAATCTAGACTGATTGGTTTGAGCGCTTGTAGCCCCTTGTTCAGTTCCATTGTTACTAGGACTTGTAACATTGGGGGGAGATATATCTGAACTCTGAAGTGTTCTTGATCGTGTATGAATGATTTGCACTGTCTTTGGCAAGTTTAACCTCTTTTGTTACAGGAACACCTTCATCTTTTCTGGTCACACTGTTAGCAGTTATTATGCTAACTCGTAGCTTGGAAATTTGGAGAATTCCAAACAGCCAAGAACAGTAAAAGTTGCATCCCAGATCAAGTTGAGTGCTCATGCATGACCCACCCTTCTGCATTGAAATATCTTTTGTGGTTGATTTCCTGAAGAAATGTGAATGGTTAAAGGTGATCTTAAACAGTTTGCCAAAGAAGAGATTTTGACCTACTCTGTTTGAACACAAAGTCAAAGAGAATGTCCCGGTGCTTTAACACTTTTCTGCATGAAATTTCCCATAGCTTTGCACAAATAAACAAAAGCCTGTCTGGCACCCTGTTGCAAAGTCACTTTTCTATTATACCTCTGGTGTAGTTTACTTATTGTTTAGAATACGGAAGATTAAAGATAAATTACGGTGTCATTGCAGTTTCTTGGTACTTTCTGTTACAATCTTTTTTTGTAACGTATCTAAGTAACTATGTATAGTAAGGTATTACTGGTCAAACTTATGCTCTACGTCAATCATCTATTATACACCGGTGGTAGTACCATTTAATTAGACAGAATTGGGACCAAGTGAACTGAAATATTCTCTTGGAAAAAACATACAAGTTTCATAATCTTGCCAGTGTGGCGTGCAGGCAATAATTTTGAATATTCACTGATCAATTTCCTTTGTTGATTTTATTTGTTTATTTATGTGTTGTATCAATTCAAAAAAAAAACTCGACCGGGGGGTTAAGACTGCCCCCGCAGCATTACAAATAAGAAGAAAGACCTTCTCACCCGGCCGAGAAAACCCCCGAACCTCCGCCCCCACCCTTACACGGTGGCTTTCCGTCGCCCAAGTGAGAATTGGGCCGGTGCCCCCCCAGTGCTTTGGTTATGGGGACGGACGAGGGGATTTTTTTAACCTCAGCCTGAAATTCGCTCCCACGGGGAGTCAAACTTAGGACCTGAGGAGTGCCGCTGGGTCACCTAACCGTTCGAGCTAGGCGCCCTTTGGCTGTTGTATCAATTCATGCATTCAAGTTTTAAAAGAACCACCTGTATAACATGAGCAGTCAGGATGTGTATATGAAGTTTACAAACTTTTTGCTGCCGGAAAAATTGTAGGCCACATTATCAAAATTTGAACAGGTCATTTTAGATTTAAGATTAGAATAAACTAGTTTGACTCGACAGAAGAACCTTTTGGAAAAACTCAAACAGCTATAATAAATTGCAAATTGACTATGTTTTTTAGTTTTGAACCCACATGTTGCAGCTCGGCAACTTGTAGGAGGGATCGAATTCATGGCATGTAATCAAGTACTTGAAAAGTCTGGCTGTTCTAAGGAATGCTTGTTCTTTACACAATTTAGACACTTAAAAAATAAATTTCAAATGGCATAGCAGCCTGTTTGAATGCTTGGGTTAGCAACTAGAACTTGAATGTTTTCTGTACCTAAAGCTCATTCTTTTGACATGCTTTTTGACTGCAATCACTTTCATTGGATAGTCTAAACAGTAAGGACATGCAGGAACAGTTAACATTCTTACTCCCGAGATGTAATACACAACATTATCAAGCCCCTGATACAAGCTATACAGTTTGAAAGCTATTTTGGCTAGGCTATTCGGAATTTACTGGCGGATGATGTGGGCCCTTATCTTCCGCAGCTCAGTGGCTGCGTTTCTCATGGATATCCGTTCTGCCGGTGCCTGCTTAGTACACAACAGTGAAAGCCCAGTAACAGATACCAGGATGCTGTTGATTTGTCCCTGCGGACCGTTGGTGGTTCTGTTGTGCACATCAAACGCATGGTTTTGTTCTACTGCTACAATAGCAGGATCTACAATGTCCATCAGATGATCTGGGAATGCAGCCTGGACGTAGCCCTGCAAGCTCAGGCCATCTGCAAACATGTCATTGGTAGGAGCCTTTCCAGTAAACAACTCCAGGAGTAGAATTCCAAAACTGTAAACATCTCCGCATGGGGAAACTTGGTGACCTTCCCCATATTCTGCATCATAGAGGAATATATTATTTAAAATGCCATTGTTTGTCAAATCTACAAATAAGCCAGGTGCTCAAGCACAAGCAGGAAGAGAATACAAGTCTGGACTAAAGTTACCTGGAGCAACATATCCAATTGTTCCTCTTATCCCGGTGCCAGTGGAGCTTCTGGAGTTCATGGTCGGGGGGTCGCCTGTTGAGTCTCTAAGAATCTTCGCAATTCCAAAATCTCCAACAAGAGCATCAAAGTCTTCATTGAGAAGGATGTTGCTCGGCTTTAAGTCGCAGTGAACTATTGGTGGCTGGCAACTATTATGCAGGTAGTCCATCGCATCACAAGTGTCAATAGCAATGTTCAATCTCTGCATTAATGTCAAACTAACTGGATCTAAAGATTGTCCACCTTGATCTGGATGTAACCACTTGTCAAGGTTCCCATTAGTCATGTACTCTAGCACAATGGCTTTGAAGTTGTTTTGCTTGGAGTCATAACCGGAGCAACAAGTGATGACACTAACCAAGTTACGATGCCGAACTTTACGAAGTGCCTCACACTCTGACATGAAACTTCTCAAAGAGCCCGACTGTTGGAGATCAAAAACCTTCACAGCAACAATAGTTATTGCGTCATTAATCACCAAGCTCCCCTTGTACACTGATCCATACCTCCCTGTACCAATCCGATTGCTTAGAGAAAATCCATCTGTTCCACGTACTAAATCTGCATAGGAAACTCTTGGATACACGCCATCCATCAATTGGAGAGCACCTTCTACTGTCACTGGTGCAGCTTCTGATTGAGCTTTTGATTTCTTTTGCAAGGTTCTAACAAGAATTGCTAAGGTCACGAATAACAGCAGTGCACCTGCAACTGGAATCACTACTTTAAGAATGATATGATGCTTTCTTTGACTGTGCCACAAAGGTTTGTTTGGGCAAGCTGGCAAATGCAACTCCTGGACACCTCCGCAGAGTTCATCATTATCAGCAAAAGAGAAGCCTGTCACATTAGTAAACACACCCTGTACTGGGATTTGGCCACTGAGTTGGTTGAAAGACACATCTAGATGGTTCAATGAGGTCATATTTCCAAAGGTCTGAGGGATTGGTCCTGAAAGGTTGTTGTGAGCAAGATACAATTCTTCTAAACCACTTATGCGGGACAACTCTTGAGGAATTTTTCCTGAGAGCATGTTATCTGTTAAATTTAGCAGCATCAAGCCACGCATTGAACTAAAGGATGTAGGGATGGCACCACTGAAGGAGTTACCATTCAATCGAAGCTTCATCATGCTTAAGCAGTTGCCAAGTGAATCAGGCAAAGGGCCAGATAAATTGTTCTCAGAGATATACAGATGTACAAGGTTTGTAAGACTTCCAACTTCTGGTGGGAGAGGACCAACGAAGTAGTTATAGGACAAATAAAGATCATCTGTCAAGGATGACAGGTTGAAAATCTCTCTAGGCAAAGGGCCTGTAAACTTGTTATTAGACAAGCCAACACCATTTAGCTGTTGCAAATTGCCAAGGCTGGCTGGAAGGGGGCCCTCAAAGGTGTTCTTATATGCGAGCAATATTTGTAGTTGTGTTAGGTTGCCAATTGAAGAAGGCAGGTTTCCTGATAGGTTATTGTTCGAAAACTGCAAGAGTTTCAGGGCTGATAGCCTTCCAATGCTATCAGGCAAAACCCCAGAGAATTGGTTGTAGTCTAGCTTCAGTGCTTGTAGGCCAGCCAGATTGCCAATATCGAGTGGTATCTTACCAGAAATCTCATTCTCTGAGAGATACAGCAACTGAAGCTGGGATGAAAGATTGGAGACAGAACTTGGCAGCTCACCACCAAGCATGTTGTACTGGAGGGTAAGGAGACGTAGGTGGGTGCAATTTGTAAAGAATGTGATGAACTCCCAGTCCTGGGGGCTGCTTGCCTCAAGCATGTTGCCATCAAAAACTAAGGTATCTGGACAAAGCTTTCCTATCCCTGGTGGTATGGTACCTGTGAGGCTGTTACCGCTGAGATCTAGCACATAGAGCATGGTTGCATTGCCAAGTGAAGATGGAACTCCTCCAGCGAAGTGGTTCATGCTCAGGAAGAGATATCTGAGCATGGGTAGGCCAGCCCCCATGTCAGATGGTAGTGTACCATGCATCGTGTTGTCAGACACCGCAAGCATTATCAGTGAGGACACATTAAGGAGATCTTGAGGGATGGTGCCTGAGATATGGTTTCCTGCCACTATGAATGACTCGAGTCCATGGATTCTACCAAAGCCCTCAGGGATGGTGCCCTCGAGGTGGTTGGTTCCAAGGTTGATTTCCCTCAGGGAAGAAGAAAGATTGGAGAGTGACTGGGGGATTGCCCCTGTGAGATTGTTCGGCCCCAGCAGCACACCTTGGAGCTTTGACAGGCCTCCAAGCCAATCTGGGATTCCCCCCGTTAGCTGGTTCTTGCCAAGCCTGATGCTCACAAGGTTACTGCAGTTCCTCAGGCCAGCTGAGATCTCACCCTGGAGTGAGTTGTTTGAGATGTCAAGATATTGCAGCCGGTGTAGGCGGCCAACAGTTGCAGGGATTTCACCTTGCAGCATGTTTTGGCTAAGGTCAAGGCTTGTCAGGAATGTCAAGTTGCCAACGGACGCAGGTATGGTGCCTGCAAGGGCGGCAGAGCTGAGATCAAGTGCTGAGACCCTCCCCCTGTGCCTATGGCTGCATGTTACCCCTGGCCAGAGGCATAGGCTAGCACTAGTGTTCCAGGAGGACAACCTGCTTGATTGCTGGCCTAGGATGGCCTTCAGTTCCAGCAAGGCTTCCCGGTCAGTCTCACTGCTGAACGGTGCTGCCGACGCCTGATTGAACAAAGTTGATGATGGTAGGATCCCATGAAGCAACACAAGCAGCAGAAGTCTGATGGGGAACGACATGGATGCAGTGTCTTCGTTTGCTGCTACTGAGAAAGATCCGAATCAAATATTATGAAAGTATATCAACAAGTTAGTTACTACTACTTTGTATGTATATTGATCTAATATTCGTCAGTTGAATGTTTGGACATGCTGAATTTTTTAAGGCACAAACACTTGATTTGAGATGGATTGTCTTTGTCAAGTTTCACATACCGCTTGATTTCAGATGGATTGTTGTCTCCGTCTTCCTCTTGCCTTCTGTATGCCTTGTTTCTGTATCGTTCAACAAGCTAGGAGCATATTTTTCATATGAAAAGTCTGATGTACACCCAGTGCCAAAGGAAATTGTGTGTGTGTGTGTGTGTGTGTGTGTGTGTGTGTGTGTGTGTGTGTGTGCTTGTACTTATGTTCTTCGTGCACGCGCGTTAGACTCCAGAAATCATTGTTGATTTTTTTTTTCATTTGGGTCGTTTGTATGGCGTCTGATTTTTTGTTTGGGTCGTTTGTATGGTCTCTAATGTCAATTGGCTTGTCCCAAAACGTTTAGTATGTGAAGGTGCTTTTGAAGAATCTAATAGCGATCTTTAGCAAATCAAACTGACAAGAGTCTAGTCCAGAAAATTAACAACTTATGTTTCCATGCATACATGTCTTTTTAAACTATGTCTTACTGGGAAATTAATTTTGTTTACAAAGGAACTAACTGATTAGTGAGGATCAAGTTAGTCTTTTACCAGACTCCTTATTTGGCCCTAAAATTGCTTTAGTCTTTTACCGGACTCCTTATTTGGTCCTAAAATTGCTTAGATACCTTGTATTTCAGATTACATGGTAAGCCTTTCTCACCAAAAAAAAAAAAAGGTTAGGCAGGAAAGTAGGAACATGGTGAGACTAGCCCAATTATCCAAGCATTCAAGTCGTGATTAGGATGAAGTGAAAGTACCAGCTCGAGTGCGACAAACGTACATGGAATTCTTCTATGCTGGACAGTTTGAGCTTGACTGAAAATATGTGGAATTCTTCTATGCCGGACAACTGAACTTGACTTCGAAGTCAAGCTCATATTACGCACACGGTGCACTATAATAAGTAACAGTTAGTGTGATCTTCCTAGCAATACGACAAAACATTTTCTTTCATGCATAAAAGTCTGGCAGTTTTTTCCTGAACTAACGAAGGTCCTTGTTTGACCATCTCGAGGCTGTCACTTGTACCAAATCTGCAATTCTGAGGAGGTTTCTGAAAAGCACGCAAAAACGGCCCATAAGGAAAGCCCGTGCTCTTCTCACATGGGGAGTGCCTTGTTCTTGGGGTAAAGGGGAGAGAGACGTTCGAGGCGCGGAGGATATTCCAAATCTATCAATCAGAGAGTGAAACTTCGATGAAAATTTAGAGTCTTCCAAATCTTGTTGGATCCCACCTCTTGTATCATTCATCTTTATTAATAGTGGCTTATTTGCTTGCTGCCACCCATGTTTTCCCTTAGAAGACGTTTCAACGTTAATCCTCAATTCCTCATGTCTACTCGTGTTTTGGTATTTCTCTTGCTATTTGAGGTGATTGGTCATCATCACTACGGGAAACACGTGATTTGCCGAGTGCAAAAATCTTTGTCGAGTGCTAAATTTCGGGCACTCGGCAAAGACCTGCTTTGCCGAGCGCCGCACTCGGTAAAATATGACACTCGGCAAAGAGGTCTTTGCCGAGTGCCTGACACTCGGCAAAGACCTGCACTCGGCAAAGGCTGTCTTTACCGAGTGTCTGGCACTCGGCAAAGGCAGACACTCGGCAAAGATTGGTAGGGCTTAACGGCATCCAGCGGCGTCCTCTTTGCCGAGTGCCCCCCGTTTGGCACTCGGCAAAGAATTTATTTTGCCGAGTGCCAAAACTTGGCACTCGGCAAAATAATTTTTTTTTTGGTTTTTTGCCACCAATTTTTTTTAAAGCTTTAGTACACTACCACAAACAACATGTTTAAATTTGGGACATTTCATTGCCTTTTGGCATATTTTTATAGTTTATTTTGTTTTATTGAATTTTTCCAAAAAAATGTAAGTTTGAACTGCAGGTGCATCGAATAATGGATTACATTCGTTCAAAAAATATTATCCTTGTTTCTTAGTGTAAATTTAGGCTAAAGAGAGGAGGAGGCAGGGGAGAAGAGAGGAGAAGGGGAGAAGAGAGGAGGAGGGGAGAAGGAGAGGACAAGGAAGGTGCCGGCCTAGGCCCGTCGACCCTCACGCCGCTGCGGTCGTCCCCGCCGTCGTCGCTGCCATTCTCGTCGCGAAGGTATGCCCTACACCTGTAGTAGTTAGTAGTAGTACTTAGTAGTGTTAGTAGTAGTTAGTAAGTAGTAGTAGTTAGTAGTTAGTAGTGTTAGTAGTATTGTTAGTAGTAAGTAGTGATAGTAGTAGTGTTAGTGTTGGTAGTAGTTGTAGTGGTAGTAGTACTTGTTGTTGTACTACTTCGATACTTTCATCTGCATGGAAAGAGAACTAAAGTACATGACTCGTCTTGGTATATATATGTTTGTTGGCCTTCGTGCCTATGTTTGGTATATATGTGGTTGTTGGCCATCGCGCCTACGTTTTTTGCAGGTTTTGGAAATCTTCCCGTGCAGGGGAGGTGCTGCCGAAATTTTCAATGGATTCTAACCTATTGCCTTTTTATGTAGGAGAAGGACCCGTGGGAGGGAGTCGGCGACCCCGATTGTCTTCGTCGGCGCTGCTGGTCTGCCTGCACCGTATCGTCTCGCCACTGCACCGACACGCCACTGCCCCGCTAGCCTGACTCCACAGCCACCCTAGGTATAACCCCTCCTCCTTTGCATGCATGTTTTATATGGTCACGTAGCCCAGTTAGGCGTCTCCCGTTCGAAAGAGATACGGTCGGAGGTATGCAGATCTTTACATATCTGCGGGTGGAATGTTGCAGGCCGACTTGCGGAGGTTGGAGGCCCAGCAGGCGGCCCAGGCGGAGGCCCATCGGCTGCAGATGGAGGCTGTACAAGCCCAGAGGGTGGCCGAGACGCAGAGGCTGCAGGATATGTTCAGCTTCATGGCGAGCCTTCAGACCTTGCCAGGTGTGGTCATGCCCCAGTCGCTGCTCGCTCCAGTTGTGGCTCCTCCTCCTCCTGTAGGGACTCCGGTGAGTATATATGGTTGTTTATTCCTTTAGCTTGTGCGGCCCTCCTGTAGATACTCATGAATTCGCTTCTCCTTTGTGCAGCAACAGTCAGCGGGTTCGAACCCGACTCCTCAAGGTGGCCCTTCTCCATAGGCCGGGTGGACAATTGGCCCTCCTCAAGGTGGCAGTTCACACTCCGGGTGGGGAGGCTGACAGTAGGTATCATTTATTTGTTTCTTTTCATGTTGCATGGACTTGTGTTAGACTTAGCCTTATGTTGGACTACTACTAGAGACATATATATATTGTGATAGATATTGTCATGGACGATGCGAATGTATGATGGATTATGGACAATGGATTTGTATGTGATGTATTACGGATGGTGGATGTGTATGTGATGGGTTAATGATGTGTATGTGATGGAATATAGATGTGTATGTGATATATCCTGTGCTGTGTGTTGATATATATGTGATTTCTTTGTTTGCGCTGATGGAAAGCAAAAAAAAGCATTTTCCCCCTCTTTGCCGAGTGCCACACTCGGCAAAGAGGGCTTTGCCGAGTGCCGTGACCATGGCACTCGGCAAAGCTGGGAACCAGAGACCCAATTTCCCAGCTTTGCCGAGTGCCAGAGCCATGGCACTCGACAAATATTTTTTTTTAAAAAAAGAAAAAATTTCTTTGCCGAGTGCAAGAGTATGACACTCGGCAAAGAATTTTCAAAAAAAGAAAAAGAAAAAATTCTTTGCCGAGTGCCGCTGAGGTGGCACTCGACAAAGAGGCCGTCAGAGTTGACGTCGGTTTTTTTTTGCCGAGTGCTGACGTGACACTCGGCAAAGGCTTTACCGAGTGCCCGATATGTGGCACTCGGCAAAGAAACCTTTGCCGACTGCTCTTTGCCGAGTGCGGCACTCGGCAAAGCCTTTACCGAGTGTATTTCGGGCTTTGCCGAGTGCCGCAGGCACTCGGCAAATTGCCGGTTTCCAGTAGTGCATATAACTTACTACGGGTGCCACTTGTTGAAGTTATTTGAGTTAAATGGTATATGCTTTAGATGGCTCATGTGTTTTTTATATGTTGATAGCTCGATGACAGGGATTACTATTTTGGTGAGCTAGTTATTGCAAATAACTTATTTTTAAGGTCACATGCAAATTTGTAGCACCAAATGTCAAGAGTCGGTTTTGGATATGCAAATTATATTCTGTGCTTGTTCTGGCGTACTAATTAGGCCTTGTTTAGGAAGACTCCTCTCCAAGGGCTCATTCGAAGTAGCCAGAGCCGTTTTAGAGTAGCCAGAATTTGTATTTGCTACAAAACAGCTCTGGATCCTCCTTCCATTGAAAAACAGATTCTCTAAACCGTTTGGTAGGGTCCTCTAGAGAAGCCAGAGCCGGAGTCGGAGAGGAGCTCTACCAAACGGGGTCTTACAACCTTCGCATTACGTTGAACAAGTTATTCTACTAAGCTCAATATTTATAATATTAAATAGATTTACTACAAAAAAAATATTTTATAATTAATCTAATGATTTATCCAGTATTATAAATATTAATATTTTTTATATAAATTTGGTTGACCTTAAATTTATCTGAGTCGTCGGAACTATTTTTTTAACGGAGTGAGTGCCTATTTTTTATGAACAGTCGCTGGCACTGTCGGAGCATGCAGCAGACACTAGACAGTGTACAGTGTAGTTAACTTGTGCGGCCCAGGCACCTATAAAATTCTGCCACGTGCGACGGCAGTCCTCCTTTCCGAGCAAGAATCTTTCTTTTCTGATGAAAGCGCATGCATGCAATGCACAGGCGGCGGAAGGCCCAGAAGCTGTGACCACATTCCGGTCCAGCGGCTCGGCATTCATGCTCTGCTCTGACACGGGGAACCGGAACGGACACAGCCCACAACTGGTCAAACCTACGTACTGTACATGCGACCGATCTACGCCCTGTTGGCTCACTGAATGGTATCGTTGACTGATTTAGTGTTAGAGAAAAATATTGTTCATTAGCTTAAAAAAATACGACTTACGTTTGAGAACCGAAGTTTGCGCCACACAGCTTAAAAAGTAGTACTCCTCCTATACGATGATGAACAAGGACAAATTCCGTTGTCTTTTGTATGCATGGATGGATGAACTGTGGGCGGATGGGGCTGCTTGTTACCGGCCACAACTGGCCGCATCCTAGGTGCTGCTGTGGCGCTGAAAATACACGTCACAATCTATGACGAGAATCAAACCCGTTTGAACTATAGACTTCTGTGACTGCCTACGTCTAATCGTGCCTCTCTATGGCAGGGAACCAAAAAAAACCTTTTACGACCTTACAACAGCTTATGGCAATGGAATTGTATTTGCATTATCTACGATCTTTTAAAAAAAAAAATTGGCGAAGTTAACAATCTTGGCCAATACTATTTTAATCCTTCTTTGAGGTTATGACCTATGTTTCCTCTCTATGAAACATTGGCTTATGATGGATGAAACAAATAAAGTGCACAATCCACGCAAGTCAGCCAAATCTAGATACATGAGCAAAGAATGGTCATAGGTTCGGCAAATTTCGGTGCCTATTTTCTTTGTAATAAAATTTTAGCTAGTTTCTCTTACATTGATCTTCTTTTTGAGCGAAGTATGGTCTTTAATATCAATGACATGTTATGGATCCTTTAGTTATAAATAGTTATAAATACTAAGCAGTTTATCTGAGAGGAGAATTATCCATGAGAAGAGAGTGTAATTGTGTAGCCCACGAGCTCACTTTAGCGAAGAATACTAAAAGAATCCAGCTCTATAGTGTTTCTCTTCATCGTCTTGTGTTGAGCAAGTTATCGCTTAGGATTGCAATGGGGTTTCTCAGTAATATATAAAAGCTCTCTTTATCTAACTCAGCATATTTATGGTTCCTTTAGAAATTCAACATTTCTTGAAAATGTGGGAGCGTTGCAATACGCGAAGCACCACCACCTTGCTCGAATAGGTTAGGACATCTAACTTGGAAGTTGGACGAACTAAAGAGATGAAGAAAAGATAAACTATGATTATAGAACATGAGTGCACATTTTGCTTTTATAACGTAGAGAGTGATGCCAATTTGTTTCTAACATGGCATTACCCTATTTACTTGTGAGAAAAAAACAATTGCCTAGTCTCTCCAAATATAATAATTGCTAGGTTCAACCTTGCACCTAACGCTTCTTAAAACATTGGCCCTGTTCGCTTCGCTGAACAAAAAAAATCCTCGTATGGATTTTGTAGAATTTCATAGGTAATAAAGGTAGCAGTTGCCAGCATTTCCCCTCAACCTTTTTTTTTATTAATATTCCCCCATGTATAACCGTACTTATAAGCGAAATAAAGAGAACACAGAAACAAATAAATAAATCAAACAAAAGGCGTGCGTTCGCGTAACCTTTTTACCATGCATGCATCATCACAGTAGAATCACATGGCTATAGTCATGCGATTCACCTTTCACGCGCTGCTGAGTGCCCACTGTCAAGGTCGCATGCCAGGACAGTGTTTGCCTACTCTCTACTCCATCTACCACTCAAACAGTCAGGTCTCATCAGGACAGTGTCGCAACTGCTGCCGTGACAACAACGGTAAACAAAGACGGGTTTGCCCCTCCTTTTTCTTGGTATTTATTAATTGTCCAACAAATTTTCCTCACAAAGTGTTCTTTATTAAATGCTGCAAGCCTGCAACGTACTAGTGGACTCGAAAAAAGTTCAGGTTATTGCATAAGCTAAATTTGGTGGTCTTCATACAAATGGGTCTATTTTATCAGGTTAAATTCTTGTTACACTTTGGAATCCTCCTATTAGTCTATTTATCGATGGATGCTAACAACAAAGACATGTTGTCGTCTTCACAAGACACATGTTGTCATGAACTTGCTATGCTGAGATAGATACAAGTATTAGAAACCATGGTCATATTATGTTGATCTGGATGCAAACCAAATGGTGCCAGTTTTGTCTTTCAGATTAGAAGTTTGGAAGAGCTTGTATACAAGACATGGACAAAATTCGAATACTTGACACTCGAAG
This sequence comes from Miscanthus floridulus, assembly GCF_019320115.1. Taxonomy (NCBI): domain Eukaryota; kingdom Viridiplantae; phylum Streptophyta; class Magnoliopsida; order Poales; family Poaceae; genus Miscanthus; species Miscanthus floridulus. The sequence goes on along the minus strand of NC_089589.1, from coordinate 142,124,302 downwards.
TCACATTTTTTTTGTTTGGTAAAAAACTTGTCAGCGGATCTTGTTATTCCTTGTCTCTTTTGTGAACCCATGCGAAAAGTTAAATTTGCTTGGTGTTTGCGAAAACGACATGTTTGTTCCACACCTAACATTGCCATGCCATGTCACACATTAGTCGTGCTTCGGTTTTATTCGCTACACTTCTCTGGCAACTATAATTTGTCTCAAATTAGGTATGGCAATGTTAGGCACCAACCAAAGTCTTGTGTAGAGATTTCATTCATGTGCATCTATAATGTGCTAATCTGTATCAATAATAATAGGATAAAAATATATTATGGGAATTTTAAATAAGACAAATATGTGTAGTGGTTTTGTAAGTGCAATCAAGCCCTAATGTAGGTTTTGGTGTTAATGACCACCTAATTAGAGGACTAATGGGATTTATCAAGATGACAAGCATGGAATTCATGATCGATGATGTTACATAAAATGGAGGAGCCCCCAATTACAAATAAGAACGGCATCAGGCTCAAAGGATATTTAAATTCTTTTATATTTCGAATTTGAGTATATAAAAAGCCGTACTATAAAAGGGGACACAATGCTTAGGCTAAAAGTGTGTTTCCATGTGCTCAAACTTCCACAATACATCCTCAGTTCCTCGGCCAAGACAGCCTACTCTTCACTCTTCATCTTGATGTCTTGGTGGGTGCGGCAGTGCAGCACCCAGAGAGAGGCACTACCGCACTCAAGTGACCGTTGGTGGACATGGGGTATTTATACTTTTCCCTGTCCTCCGCAGCCTCTTGCGTCTTCCCAATGGTTCAGACGAAAAACATAGAAGTGCTCCCTTCTCTCTTCTCTATTAGTGACCTTGAGCTCCCAAGCTTCTCCATTGATTTTTCCATCAATCCTTGAGAGAAAAAGGTGCCAAAACTGATTAGAGAGCAGATCCACTGATTTCCAAAGCCTAAAGAGCACTTGGTTCATGTTTTGGCTAGTGGTTGTGTGTGTTACTCTTTGAGCTTTGCTCCTATCCAGCTAGAGCGTTGCCCGGTGAGCTTGCCAATCTTGTGGCAGTCCTGGGAGGTTTGTAATCATCTCTTACCGCTAGTAAAATCACCCCTAACCTCAAGAGTTGTGTCTCTTGACTTGAGAACGAGGAAGGGTTGCAAAGCCCTAAGCCTTAGTGGCTAACCTTGGTGGACTTAGGCAAGCCTTGGTGGCGAGCTAAACCATGGGATAAATCATCATGTCACCGTGTGCTTGATTTACTTTACTTGTTCTTCATATTGTTGTTGAGGTGATTTTTATGGTTTGAGGCTGATCTACTTGTATACTCTTGTGCTACTGCTTTTAGCTATTGATTTGTGAACTACACCACTGCAGGAAGTTCAGAAATTTACTCGATCTAAATTTCCTTTGGTAGATTTTGAATTGTGACCGAATTATATCTGTAGAGTGCCACGGTGTGGCAGAGCCGCTGTCCCAGAGCGGCAGTTGAAAGGTCCTTGTGTGGTTTTGGTAATTGAGTGACAACCCTAGGTGGACTAATTGTGTTTATATGAGATATACAGGTGATTAGTCCACAAGTATATGTGTGTGAGCAACATATGCCATGAAGGTGAAAATGGTTTGGAGATGTTGCGAAGCTCACACATGTGATGATGAAGGAGCTTATTGCACATGAGACATGACATTGAGTCATGTGATCAAGGTGTAGAAGATCAAGACAAGACTTGGCTTGATGGACCGATTGCAAGCGTGAAGGGCAAGTCGGAGGCTTTGGAGCGATGGACCGCGTGGCGGTGAAGCTTGAGCAAGACTTGGCGCCAATGGACGAAGGCAACGGTGAAAAGCAAGTGAAGTCAAGATCGATGAACCAATATGATCACGTGATGATATGAAGTGGATCATATCATTGTTGATCATGTTGGTGCATGTGTTGCATCGACATTGGAGGAGATGGAATGAAATGCGCAAGGCAAAGGTATAACCTAGGGCATTTCATTTCACCGGTCATAGGTGTGTAGAGAAGTTGATGACCGGGTTTAGGATAGATAGCCGTACTATCAAGAGGGGCAAACTTGTTTGCATATCGGTCATCTAGTGCCACTCGAGTGATCTAACTTTGCATCATCGCTAGGATCGAGTGGTGTGGCAAGTTGAGTGGCTAATCCTTTGGAAAATGTTTATGAAAAGCTAACACACATACACATGGTGGTGCACACTTGGTGGTGTTGGCACATTTGTAAAGGAGAAGAAGTTAGAGTTGTCGTGAATCAACTTAGAGAAGAGAAAAAGGTTTTTTGGTGTACTCCAAACTATAGGATGGTCCTTGGATTGGAATACTGTTTTGATCCATTATGATTTGGATCAAGTATGCATGTGGGATGTGTATCCCTCTGAGTAAGCTTTTCAAAATGTCCAAGATCATCGAAATCGGAGTTTGGAGCTAAGAGTTATAGCCGTTTTAGCGCTGAAAGGTCTATGACCGGACACTGGCACGAAAAATGACCGGACGCTGGGGTCCAGCATCCGGTCAGTACCTGCGAGTCAGGTCACAGCATCCGGTCAGTGTTTTTAGCATGTCCAAAAGCAACCGGACGCTGGGAGAGTCCGGTCAGTGATGACCGGATGCGTCCGGTCACTAAAAAATGTCGCTGGAACCTCTCTGTAAGTGACCGGACGCTAGGTTTCAGCGTCCGGTCGTTATGACCTGCGCGTCCGGTCAGTACGTGCTTTGCCCAGTGAAGGAGTAACGGCTATTTTAGCCCTTAGGGCTATAAAAGGAGTGTGTGGCCGGCCTTGGGCTGGCTGCTTAGCACCCTCACGCCTATATGGCTTGTGTAGGAGTGCTTGGATGCCCTCTAACTCACTTGTGCTTGCAAGAGTGTGAATCGATTCCGAGTGAGTGTGATTCTAGTGCGTTGCATTATGAGATTGCATTGAGTGGCACTAGATGATTGAGTTGCAAGCCGGTGGTGCTTGTTACTCTTGGAGGTTGCCACTTCCTAGACGGCTTGGTGGTGGTCTCCATCGAAACCCGCAAGAAGCTTGTGCGGTGCTTTGGAGAAGAGCTTTGTGAGGGGCATTGTGCTCGCCCCACGGGAGATGCGAAGAGCAACTCTAGTTGAGCGTGTCATTGAGCTACCCTCACTTTCGGGGTCGGTTCGTGTGGTGCCCGACGTGCGGGCTTAGCGGGTGATGCCAATTAGCCGCCGAACCACCAAGTGAGCGGTCGACACAACGGGGACGTAGCATGTTGGCAAGCACGTGAACCTCTGGAGAAAATTACCATGTCAACCTTGTTCTTCCCGTTGGTTTGCAATCCCCTTACACAGGCTTGTGATTACTTCTATATACATTGAGCTTGTGTAGTTGCTCTTGTAATTAGTTAGCTTGTATAGCTCACTAGTTACCTTCTTGCTTGTGTAGTATAGAAGTAGCTCTCTTGCATGGCTAATTTGGTTTGTGTAACATTGTTAGTCACTTTGCTTAGTTTGTGTAGCTAAGTATTTACGCTCTCTAATTTGGCATTGGTTGCCTTGTTATTGAGCATTGCTAGTGAGCTTAGTTGGATTTGTGCTTTTGCTTACTAGCATGTGTAGGAGCTCCCTCATTGTTTGAAATAATAGTGGCATAGGTTTGTGTGACCTTGCTCCTAGAATTGGTTAGGTGAGCTCTAGTTAGCCCGACACCTTTGTTGCTTAATTAGGATCTTTGCAAGGTGCTAGAGAACATAGATAGAGGGGTGTAGTCTTGGCTAGACCAATAGTTTTAATTCCGCACTTGTTTTGGTTAGCCGACGCGATTAAGTTTTAGAAACGACTATTCACCCCCTCTAGTCGCCATCTCGACCCTTTAGCAGTGCTGCAGGTGAATTTAACATTTGCTCGAGTTAAATTTTTACAGGCCTATTCACCCCCCTCTAGGCGTACCAGTGATCCTACAAGTGGTATCGGAGCCAGTTTACCTCATGTACGCTTCACCACGTGAGGTATGGAGCCCGAAGGAGGAACTAACGATGTGAAGCAGGTAGATGTTGGTCCGGAGTGGGTTGATCTGCACGACACCGACAATAGCGAGCTAAGCATGTCGACAGCAAGCAACACCATGCTCCCACATCTTGATGCTACTGATACTGAAAGAGCCCTCAATGAAGATGAGAGAAGAAAGAGGAAGGAAGCAAGAAAAGCAAAAAGAGAAGAAAGAGAGAAGAAGAAGGAGCAGCAAAAACTTGAAGATAAGAAGCGAAGAAAGGAAGAAAGAAAGCTCAAGAGAGAAGCAAGAAGAAAAAGGAGAGAAGCTAGGAAGAAGAAGGAAGAAGAAGCAAAAGCAACCAACGCATCATCAAGTGAGCTATCTAGTAGCTCCGAAGATGGTGATGATGATGAGTCCTATCAAGTGATCGAGAATAGAAGGAAGGGCAAGAAAGGAAAGGGCAAGGACGACGATGTGAGCTTCATATGAGCTTCAACTGCCTCTACCTACATGAAAAATTGAAGAAAACTTCATATGAGCTTCTAACCGGTAACAAACCAAAGGTGTCTTACTTTAGAGTATTTGGGTGTAAGTGTTTCATACTTAACAAGAAGCCCAAAACTTCTAAATTTGCAACTAAAGTTGATGAAGGTGTTCTTCTTGGCTATGGATCAAATGAGCATGCCTATCGTGTTTTCAACAAAACCTCTGGGAGAGTTGAAATAGCGGTAGATGTGACATTTGATGAATCTAATGGCTCTCAAGTAGAGCAAGTTCATTCGAGTGTTGTAGGAAAGGAGGATCCACCATGTGAAGCAATCAAACAATTAGCTATTGGCAATATAAGACCACAAGAAGATGAAGTCACTGAAATGGTGGTTCCTCAAGATGCTGCTGAACAAATTTCCACTGACGTACCTGATGCGGGGGAGCAGCAGACCCCTGCTGCAAATCTGTAGAGCGATAGTACCGCACCTAAGAGCGGCAGTGCCGCACCCCATCTTCCAGCAGCAGCAAGTCCAACTTTGACTAAAGGACAAAACCTACAACCTATATTTGAGCAAGAAGATGATGAAGGTTTAGAAGATCAACAAGAGGCCATTGAACATCCAAGGCTAAGGTAAACAATACAACGGGATCATCCCGTTGATAACATCCTTGGGAGTCTTCAAAAGAGGGCAACAACTCGTTCACATTTAGCAAACTTTTGCCAATATTACTCATTTGTTTCCTCTTTGGAACCTCTTAGGGTAGAGCAAACACTTGGTGATCCAGATTGGGTGATGGCCATGCAAGATGAGCTCAAGAATTTTGAAAGAAATCAAGTGTGGACCTTGGTGGAGAGACCCAACACCAATATCATTGGCACTAAGTGGGTCTTCCGCAACAAGCAAGATGAGAATGGCGTGGTGACAAGGAACAAGGCAAGATTGGTTGCTCAAAATTTCACTCAAGTAGAGGGCTTGGACTTTGAGGAAACATATGCACCGGTGGCAAGGCTTGAAGCAATCCGAATGCTTCTAGCCTATGCTGCTCATCACAATTTCAAGCTATATCAAATGGACGTGAAGAGTGCATTCCTCAATGGCCCTATTCAAGAACATATCTATGTTGAGCAACCACCAGGTTTTGAAGATCCCAAGTTTCCCAACCACGTCTACAAACTCCAAAAGACGCTCTATGGGCTTAAGCAAGCACCGAGAGCATGGTATGAATGCCTTAAGGAATTCTTGCTTAAACAAGGCTTTGAAATAGGCAAAGCTGACCCTGCCCTTTTCACTCACAAAGTTAGTACAGATATATTTGTGTGCCAAATATATGTCGATGACATAATATTTGATAGTACTAATCATGCTTTTTGTGAGGAATTTAGTAGGATCATGATGAAGAGATTTGAGATATCCATGATGGGTGAATTGAAGTTCTTCCTCGGATTTCAAATCAAGCAAGTGAAGGATGGAACTTTTATTAGCCAAACGAAGTACACCCATGATATGCTCAAGAAGTTTTACATGGTGAATGCCAAGCCTATCAAAACTCTCATGCCAACCAATGGACATATTAATCTCAATGTTGAAGGGAAAGCCGAGGATACCAAGGTATATCGCTCCATGATCGGCTCTCTACTTTATTTGTGCGCATCTAGGCTCGATATTATGCTTAGTATGTGCATGTGTGCTAGATTTCAAGTTAACCCGAAAGAGTGTCACTTAGTGGCCGTTAAGAGAATCTTGAGATATTTAGTACACACTCCTAACCTTGGCTTGTGGTATCCTAAAGGCTCTAAGTTCGATCTACTTGGGTATTCGGATTCCGATTACGCTGGTTGCAAAGTAAATCGAAAAAGCACTTCGGGGACATGTCAATTCCTTGGACGGTCCCTAGTGTCTTGGAGTTCTAAAAAGCAAAATTGTGTAGCCCTTTCCACCGCTGAGGCCAAGTATGTTGCAGCTGGTGCATGTTGTGCTGAACTACTTTGGATGAGGTAAACCCTTCAAGATTTCGGATGTCGCTTTACCAAAATCCTACTTTTGTGTGACAATGAAAGTGCCATAAAGCTAGCAAACAATCCCGTAAGTCATTCAAGAACTTAGCACATAGACATCCGACATCACTTCTTGTAACACCCTAAAAATTGATTTCTCAAATACAGTAATTAAATTGAGCATTTATATAATTTTTGTGCATTTAATGTAGGTCAAATAATATTTTTTTTGTTTAACTAAAATTAATATATGGTTTAGAAACTTATATGTTGTATTCATGCTGGCTGCATTTCTTTATTTGTGTGAAAAATGAGTTACAAAATTCGATTAATCCTGGAATAGATTTTGTTCTATTTTTCAAATTTTCAAAAACAACTTTTAAGTTTATTTTATCAAATCAAGTTTAAAAAATGCTCATTTATTTATTTCAAACTCCAAATTCATTTTTGGGTCAAATCTCTTCCTGGCCTAATGTTTATCATATCTAATAATATCGTCAAATCCAACATAATCCTTTCCTTTCTTTTCTCTATAAAATTATTGGCCTTTTTCTCAATTCTTTGCATTTCCTTAAGCTCGTTTTCCTTTGCACGTAATTTAATCCCAAGCAAGCAATATATATTTGGTGTCATATTCTTTTTGTTTATCCAGCCTAAAATAATATCACAACTTCACGCTTCTTTATTCCTTCTTGCATGAAGACATGCATTTCCTTTTCCCTCTACTTATTGCGCCACCCCACATCAGTGCTGGACATCAAGTTCCGTCCGGCCTATATTCAATCTACATGCACGCATGCCCCATTATATCTATCAAATGAATTCCATCTTAATCTTTCTTGAATTCCCATCGACGGAGATGCAAAACCGCTGCATCTGTAACGGCAAGAATTTAAGTGCCATCAACACCAATTGATGACTTCATGTACCGACCTCTCCATAGCCGGCCATGCAGCATGACTCCTCTCCCACCGGCCCCTTCATCTTCACCTCCCACCTATAAAAATGGAGCCCTCCTTTGCAGTTTGCACTTTGTTTTTTTTTTCCACTCCCTTGTGCAAACATTGTGAGGGCCGACCATCAGAAATGAGGGCAGTTTTCATCATAGTTGTTCACCATCGACAGCTGCTGATCTGGTGAGGTTTCCTGATGTCTCTATCACCTTCAAAAGCTGCATGTGGCCGATGTTTATCTTTTGATTTTATCCACAGTCTTCAAGATTATTCCCTGGTGTTGACGCCACTGCTGCAAGTAGCATCCATCCTCGTGTGAACAAGAGACCACAGCCATCGCGTCTAGATCCTCATGGTTGATCGCCTCTTTTCATCAACGACAATTGCGCACAGGTCAGAACCACGCCAGTGCCTTTGTTCCAATTCTTCATCTAGCTGTACCCTGAAGTTCTCTGCTACCCACAGCAGTAAACTATTCTGAGTCATCACCAGTGTTTGCTTAGAAAATATACGTAATTGCTTTTATCCACCGAATCCCATATAGTAAAGCTCCATCAGCAGTCCATAAAGACATAAACTATCCTAAGAAATCCCATGTTCGTCACGTTATGCATGCACGAGTTACAGGATCATCTTAATTCTTTACCAGCAACATGCGTCACGCCATATCTCCATTTCCATTCCATGCGCTTCTCATAATTCAATCCATCACCTTCCACCTTTCTGTCTCAAATTCCTCTCCATTTATTTTACAACCAATTTTGTCCTCAGCCGGTGCATCACTAGTACGTCCAGAATTAATCGTTACCCTTGGTCGCCTTCTTGATCTTGATCAGCGCCTTGTTTGTATCATAGATGAAGTTGCCGACCAAACAGGAGCGGGCAAAAGCACCTGTTCCCCACCGTCTTGTGCCCGATGCACGTCACCGCTGCCCTCAGAGATGCTGAAAATGAGGTTGTGATCTTGTTGCCTTTCTGTTTTGCTACTTTCCGTTGAATTCCATAAATCGTAGCCATCCGATCATGTCGGGGAAGATCACTGATGTGCTGCGCATAAGCCATCCATGGTAGTTTTGCAGTGATAAACAGGGCTGCCACACCTTTCCCATGCCTGATATTTTTTGTGATCCTTATATTTGTTTCTGATGGCCATGATTAAATCAAGTATACGCCTTTCACAATCCCAGTCGCCTCCACATAAGCACCACGTCATGGTCATGTCGACACAAAATCCATCTCATCCACAGTTTTACAATATATCTAGCTCATATTTTCAATACTCTTCTACATCACTGTCATCCTTTTTGCCGATCCATGATATCCGGTTCTAATCTATTTTTGCTTTGTAATTTACATTTATTTCCAAAAATATTTACTTTATTTAAAAAATATATCAATTTAAATTTAAGCCCATAAAACTTAAAATGCTAATAACTTTTTAACCTTAGCTCCGTTTTAGTCGGTTCTTGCGCTCACGAGTTCGTAACGACGAGTAGTACATGTTAGTTATCTTTATAGTATACTTTTGTAATGCTTGGTGTACTGTTTATAGGTTCTTGTGATGTTTGTACCGGTTGTTTGCTGACGTTAGAAGTGGAGCTATGCAAGGCTGACCCACAAGGAAAAGTTGGAGAGCTTGAAAAGCTTTTGGAAGGCAAGTGTAACATGAGTTCCCTTGTTACCTAATAACCATTTAATCACCTTTTCATGTGCATGTGTCTAATACGATGAAACACTAAGGATAATACCTAGTACTTTTGATATCTTGCATCCTTGTCACCTATGGGTTCTGCATGTGGGTCGACTGTCTTAGTTTGCTATCACCAACTATAATGATCTATAATATTGATTAATGATATATGCAACTATGGATTAAAAGGTGCTTTTTAGCAACATGGATATCTGGGGGCTAGAGCATTGGGCCTTTTTGTGTGCTCTAGTCTGCCAGTCTGCCCTCCGTAAGGACTAAATCTTAAAGCGACAATCTAGGACATACAGTACAGCCACAAGCCACATGGCTGTGGCTTGACTCAGTATCATCAGAATTCTACTAGTTTGTGGCAGCTTACCAAAAGGCGTAAGAGGGTCTCCGATTGGTTTGATCTCGGCCTGCCAAGGGGTGCTCTTTAGTTTCTTGGTCTTTTTGTTAGTCACCCCTTGGGGGAGGGATCTTACTTCTTGATGGGAAAACCTTAGCGGTTTACTACTTATTAGTCGGACCTGTGAACGGTCTCATAGTGTACCCTGCCACACTCCCTTGGAAGAGGTGATGGCATATGTGAATCACGACTTATGGTGAAAGTGTACAACCTCTGCAGAGTGTAAAACTGGTATATCAGCCATGGTCACGAACACGAGCGGTCTGAATCCTTTTCGAGATAGATGGTTCTATAGATGGTTTGGGTGATGATTAATCTTGATGATAATTATTATATTTCTCACCTTGGGAGCTTAAGCATAACATGGCAACATAGGTTTAATAAATAAAATATGATCAACTAAAAGTGTTTACCGTAGCTCAGCCATGTCTAGCCTTTTGAGCCTTGCATCCCCTCATGTTATACTTGTTGAGTATGGTGCGCTCACACATGCTTTTCATACAATCAACAAAAATTCTGGATGGATACCAGATGGTGGATTCAAGTGACGAGTTACAGGAGATCTTCCAAGAGTACTAGGCGAGCGCTGAGTATGGAGTCCCGAAGAGAAGATTAAGAATAGTTTCCGCTGTGCTTTTATAATAGTTGTAGGTCTTGTTGTAACTATGTTCAATATATAATAAAACATTATTCTTGATATTATCCATATTTGTCGCTATATGTGTCGTGTGGACATCCTGGGCACACATATAGTTAGCGCTTGGTATTCTTTGGAAAACCGGATGTGACACTTCTTGAGAGACCACGAAACCAAAGGAGATATCGAAATTCGTCATGTGAGCACCAAAAAGCAACTAGCTGATATCTTCACTAAGCCCCTCGATGAGACAAGGTTTTGTGATTTGCGTAGTGAGTTCAATATACTTGATTCTCGTAATGTGGTTTGAAATTTAGCATGCCTCTGATTGATCAACTAGTATCTATGCAAAAGAGTTGTGAAATTTTATATTGTGCTTCAAAATGGTTTAGAAAAGGCAACATACATATCATGGTCATGATATATAAGTGATATGTGTAACACCCTCGGTGTTACCGCTTAAACAACTTGCTAAACTATGTTATGAGCATCATGTTTTTGTGATAATGCATGTGAGAAGGTGTAAAAATAAATTTCTTGGCATGAAAAATGATTAACACAAATGATACATAAAAAGGATTCAATAGTCATGTTATATCACTTAAGGTTGAAAACCGATTTTTATTAAGCAAAAATGTTATAGAACATATATGTGACACCTTAATAAAGTTTGAAGTACACACTTTGTAGAAGATAGTGCAACTTTTATTTTAACAAGATAATAATGGTAGCCAATATTTCTAATAGCTTGGAAATCGAATTTGAAACAAACATCAGCCAAGACTTAGTCAATTTCCTAAGTCTAAAAATAGAATGGCAAGGCTATGTTTGGGGATTTATTCTGAGAAAATTAGTTAGAAAATGGTGTCACATGTAATCTCTTTTCGATAGCCTAATGTGTTCTCCACGATGTAGCAAAGGTGGTTTAGTCTCAACTCGCATGGATTAGTTGCTACACACGCATTAAAATTTGTGCATGTCGCATGTCTTGGGTTGGTTGTCCCTATGTGCGCGGTCACCTCGTGCGGGAACTCGGCGTCGCCATGCTTGGGTGCACCACGTGCACGCGCACTGCCGCGCGTTGGCCGGCCAAGGCTGTCTCGGCCTGGCCGTGGCTCGGTTGTGCCTTGGCCGCTCTGGCCGTAGCGCCTGCTGCCAGTCAGCCGCGAGCCACGATACACCGCTGCCGCTGCCGCCCTACACACTGCTCCCCTACATAGCTCTGCACTGCCGCTGCTACGCTGTCTCTGTGTCGCACTGCTGTGCTGCTGTGACCCTCCCCCCGTCGTGTTGCACATGTGGGGTTGCCTCTCCTTCCCTGTTGCCATGCGCAACGCTCTGCCATTAATGGCACTGCGGCCGCACTCACGCCGCGCTACCCCACCACCTGCACACGCACATTTTGGCTTTGGCGCCAGAGCACGTGTCGCCCTAGTTGCGTTGTTCGTGTCCCGCCAAGCCAATGTCCCCAGTCGGCCGGCGTGACCACCCTATGCCGGCCAATGCCGCGCTGGCGAGCGCGAGGGTGTCAGGGACCTCTCTGTTGTAAAGAAGAGAAAATGCGAGGGCCTTTGTGCATAAATGTTGTCTCTAGGAATCGTAGCGTGGACCGCGGGTTGTTTTGTCCAAAAGCCAAAGGCTTTTCTGCAAGATCATCAGCGCGCCTGCAGGCTCCCCACGTGGGCCGTCTTTATGCGTGGGCCAAGCATGAGTTGGGCCGCGTTGGGCCGTTTTGATCTTTTTCTTTTTCTAGCCGAATTAGTAAAGCTTTTCTATTTCAATTCTGAGTTAGATTTCTATATTTAATATAAATTTGTATGAATGTCCAAAAAATCATGAAACCAATTTTGTTAGGTTCCTAAAATTGTGATCTATGTGTTGGTGTGATTAGTTTATGCATATCTGTGATGATGCTGAGATATATTAAATCAATTGAAAGCGTTTAAAATTATTATGATAATATTTGTAGGAATTGTTGTGGCAAATCCGTGATAGCTTTAACTCTGAAATTTCTGTAGTAGCTTCATGGCATTATTAGGTGCTTGCTGTAATTTATGTACACCTAGAATAGACTATTTAATATGGTAGCTAAATACCCATTAAAGCTAAATGAATAATGGCATGTTATTGGTTTATAAAAATTAAGCACTTGTAGGGTGAGCTTGAAACCTATTTGGTAGAGATAATGATTAGCTTAGTATCTTAGTCATTAGAGCTAGCTTAGTAGCTTAGCATGTGTACTCTTATTGTAAGAGTTACTATTGCCTAAATACTAAAATTGTTGCATCTTCATCATCGCATGTATATAGAGAACGAGTTGGTGGAGTTCGCGATCACCGACGAGGAGGAGTACGAGGAGGTGGTTGAGGAGTTCCCTGTACAGGAGGGAGTTGCGGAGCTGACTGACGCAGCTAACACCGTGCTTGTCTAAGGCAAGCCCCGGTGCATAACCCTTATTTTTATAATCACAGTATATTTGTATGTTGTGCATTTACGTTGCAGGAAATTTTATGGAAACTATATATATATATATATATATATATATATATATATATATATATATATATATATATATATATATATATATATATATATATATATATATATATATATATATATATATATAATAACTTATTCTGCAGCCACTTTGAGTTACGATAATTACTATATTAATTTACGAGATTATAGTAACTCTTTACTAAGTGGTTTACTATAATGTTATGGTAAATATCCCCATGTGTTATAGTAACCCAACTATCATAAATATGTATTGACATTATCATAAATTAGTGTATAAAATTATCGTAAATGGAGGTGGCTACAGAATAACTTATTTTGTAGCTGTCTACTGAATATACTATATATATATATATATATATATATATACTAGTGCAGTATCGCATAGCTGCTATGCTTCATTTTATCGGTAGCGTGAGTAACCTATCGTTACTCACAAGTAGGTGATATTAGTATTACACTCATAATAAAATGGTGGAAAGAAAAATGGTGACCGAGCAGGGATGTGGTATGGGTATTGGTGGGTGTAACAGGTTGTGTTCCGTGGCCATAGGGCATGGCTTGGTTGCACTATTTTCCTTGTTCGTGTCGATTGAGGACAGTCCGTTGCTGTTGATGGTAGTCATGTCATGGATTTATTATCCCGAGCACATACTTGCTAATGGGAGCGGGAAGGCTCGTTGCTCTCTTGTCGTGGGTTCTGACTCTTTCCGGACCGACTAATTGTAGGTAGAGAAAGGTGGAGGTCTAAGCACTGCACTGAGGCTATGCCTCAAGTGTGGGGGCTTGGAGTCCAAGTTTGGATGGGGACCTGGACCCGTGATAGGAGAGTGGTGGGTTGGTCTTGCTTGTGCCTGGGGTATAAGCGGGGCGTGTGTTTTGAGGTACCTAGTTGAGCTACATTGATTCACAAATCGTCATTTCTACGTGACGGTATGACTTGGCTATGGTCTAGCACCATAGTAAGAACTGAAACATGAAAGAAGGTAAAATGATTCTGATTGCTCAACCCTTGCTTGAAAGTAAAACAGGTGATTACCTAGAATGGTTAGCTAATGAAGTAATCATGACTGCTAATAAAACTTGATTGTAAGGATGAATTATTTGTAATGCTTTCCATAAAACAAAAGAAACCCACAAGCCAAATTGCCTATCATATTACTTGAGAGTCGGGAAATATATCCCCACTAGTCGGGTAAGTTTTGCAAGTACATTGTGTACTCAGGATTTATTTACCCTTACTGCAGGTGCAGCTTGAGGAGTAGCTCTTATGTGAAGGATTTCTATGGTGGCCTCAGTCAAAATCCTTGATCGTCCGATACATGTTTATTTAATTTTTGTTGTTTAATTATCGCACTCTGAACGCTGGTATTATAATAATAATTTCTAAGACTCCATGTTGTATGAAATGAACTAAGTATTGTAAGCTCGCACTCATTATTAGATCCTGGTGTGAAATGTGGATTGCTTTGAGTTCTCCCTTGGGGTGTGCTCGACGGAACTGTTCGATCTTGCTCACTTTCAGGGTACTTAGTATCTAGTGGAAGACAAGTACCTCTGAAAGTGAGTTATTTTGGGTGGTTCTGCTACAGGTGGTATCAGAGCCAATAATGAGTCTACGGGTTTAAGAACTCTTTCAAAAACTTAAAAATTTGACCAACAAAAGCTTTGTAAAAAATAGGATGCGATAAATTACGACCAACAAAAGCTTTGCGATAAATAGGATGCGATAAATTATGAAAATAAGTATAAGCCCTAGCAATATGGTCTATCTAGGATAGTGGCACTGGTTTCATCTAATCATTTTCTGCAGGTATACTAACTTACGTTGTATCAGAATCGACTAGCACACGGGGAGTGAGTGTGCGATGTACCAAAAATTTTGTGAATGCCGCTATATTCTGGTTTGAGTGAATGTATAGGCCGATGCATGCATATTTAAGCTAAACCCTCCTTCATGTATAATTCTTGGGTAGTTAATATGATAGGATGATAACTAAAAAGAATGCTTCAATAAAAGCCTTATCATTTCTCTAAGTCTCTTGTTCCTAATCTGGAGGTGTTGTCCCTAATAGTTGGTTCCTATCTGTTTACGGATGAACCTGAGGTCCGGTCGCAAGAGCACCAGTGCCAGAGCGGGTCGTGGCCTTGGTGAAGGCCAAGGTGAAAGTGGTCGTGACAATGAGAATGGCAACAGGGAGAGCCACGAGGCCCCACTCTTGGGTCCTCCTCCGTCACCACCGCCACCCCCGATGACCCATGTGGAGATGATGGCAGAGATGTTGTCTACTCGTCATGAGTCAGCCCGTGTCTTGGAGATGCTGGCACAGGCTATTGATGGATTCGCCCGTGGAGGCCCCAGTGGCAATTGCGGGAATGGGGTGGTGCCCATGGTCTTGAGGGGCCCTGTTCCTACTAGGACTTCTTGAAGATACACCTACCCATGTTCACGTTGACTGCTGAGCCCCTGGACGTGGAGCATTGGCTTCGTATTTTAGAGTAGAAGTTTCAGCTGCTCACTATGACTGAAGTGCAGAAGGTATGCTTTGCCGCACAGTAGCTTTTGGGATCTGCCAGTGCTGCACTTTGAATCTCAATCAAGATTCAGCCCACAATGGTTTTACTGCGGGGCCCATCTACCTTATCTCTTTACCTAGGCCCGCGGTAACTCCCTCTCTCCTTCATTCTCACCCGACATCGATGCCCGCACCTTCTCTTCCTCTTGTGCCCACGCGTCGCCGTCGCCTGGCCATGTGCTGCTGGTCTCCGGTAGTGCCATGGTGGTTGCCGGCCATCTTCCAACGCCGCTGGTGACTGCTGCTGCTCTTGGCCCGAGCAGTTTCCCTTCTTCCCTCTCCATTCCTCGTTTGAGAAGGTATAACCCTAATACAACTCGATCTATGCAATGTGAGGTTATTTGTGATGGATTTAGGTTCTTAGTGGTAGTATGAATGAGTCGGAGGCAGATTTGATGGACAAATTGAATCAATATGTTGATTCATTGGTGGGAGCACACAGCACGTGCGGTAGTGCCGCACTCAGGTGCGGTAGTGCCGTACCCTACAGCTTGAATTTGCACCTGGCTGTGACTTTCCACAAGATGACTCGATGTATTGATTAGATTTGCTCACCACATGCTCTCTCCCACTCAAAATGTTAGTGCTAGTCCCATTCATTGCATGACCTCATGTGTTTTATCTTGAAATGTGAGCTATGAGATCGTGTGGTGATGTGGGAAAACATTTGAAGAATGGATTTGGTAAGAAAGAAGAAGGAGGTCATGAGCTCGTGGACATGCTGAGTGTGGCAGTGCTGCTCTTAGGGTGCAGCAGTGCCGTACTGCCTGAGCAGCACTGCCCAAGTGGTCTCCCAAGTTCATGATCTAAATCCTTTTTCTTATCAAGACTGTTCTACAAGTGTTTTTCTACCTCCCATTCAGATAGTTTCTTATCTAGTTACATTACAATGCATAGATGGAGCATGAAGATGATGACCGTAGAGGAAAGAGGAAGATGGTTGAGTCAAGAGACAAGGATCCCCCTCACCATGGTCGTGGAAGATCAGCAGCAGCTAGCAGTGGTGCAACTCCGAGGGTTCAGGGTGACAGGGGGAGGCGTGAGCAGTACATCGAGGATGAGGAAAGGTTGGAGATGACTGGACGCACCACAAATGCATGTCCGAACACTCCCCTTCACTTGACCGAGTTTGACATATCCTACATTAGAGAGGTTGATGGGGAGATGCTTATGAGAGTACCAGATGACTCTCGTCAGCATCCAATCACCGACTATTCCAAGAGTTGGAAGTTAGTCGAAGAGGCGAGACAGATAAATCCCTATGCAGTGGGCAAGGATTTGGGCATCGACTATAGGTTTTGGAATGAGTTTCATTCCAACTTCTATGCCACTGCTATCCTTGGTGCGAGGAAGACCAAGATAAGGAAGATGTAGTATATTGACTGAGATGAGATACAGGAAAAGGAGGAGCCTAAGTTTGATAAGGTGATCAAGGTCTGTGACTGCTTTGAGCTCTCCGATATCATGGGTTTCCAGT
Source organism: Miscanthus floridulus (assembly GCF_019320115.1). NCBI lineage: Eukaryota > Viridiplantae > Streptophyta > Magnoliopsida > Poales > Poaceae > Miscanthus > Miscanthus floridulus. The sequence continues at coordinate 142,107,592 of NC_089589.1, read as the reverse complement.
ATAACTAGAATGAATAGGTACTTGCACAGTTCCACGCCACCTACTTCTATGATCAGTCCACTAATGAGATACATTGGATGATAGATGGTCGACACTACCGTGTTGATTTTGTCACGTTCAGTCGGATTATGGGTTTTGGGGAAGAGCATCGGACTTACACTCACATTCATGATGAGCCCAGAGCAGAGATCCATGACATTAGATACATGTGGAGGGACAGTAGGGCTACTGATGGCAAAAGGAGTGGGCTGCATAGTTACTATTACATCCTAAACAACCTCATTAGGAACACTATCAATCCCAAGGATAGAGCAGCCTCGGACATAAATGGATATGTGAGGAACATGCTAGCTCGCTTTGCTCTAGGAGGGGATAAGTTCAATATCCCTCAGTTTATTTGGCATGAGCTGAGGCTTGATATGGAGGATGGGAGGAAGGGGATGCCCTATGCTCCTTACCTCAATATTCTTGATTGAGAGGGTCACAGGGATTAACTTTCCAAAAGATGGGATGCACACCGTCTACAAGATTGAGAAGACCTAGCCTACAACAGCTAGCCAGGCCGCGGGAGGCTGCCATGCTCATGAGGGCATTCCCAAGTCCTCTGGCTCTAGGTCTCGCAAGGACAACAAGATGAAGAAATTTGGAAAGAGGCTCAAGGCAATATTTGGCAAGTGCACCTATGCAGCTGAGCGAGCCTATGAGACATAGCTAGAGCAGTGAGAGCAGCATGGAGATCACCTTCCACCACTTCCTCCACCACCACCTCCTCCATAGTATGACCTTCCTAGTCTTTCAGACACAGACTAAGATGATGATGAGGAGGAGGACCAGCAGTAGGGACGTGACGCAGGCTGGTAGGAGACCCTTGCTGAGTACTCTCAGAGATAAGGGGTGAGACGTTCCAGCCGTTTCACCGCCACCACTCACCGACAGGGTCATGCCCGTATTGACTCCGACGACGAGGATGATGATGATGACGACGCCGGGACTGCTGCAGGAGGTAGCAGGGCTGCTGGAGGTGATGATGTTGATTGGGAGGGCATCCAAGAAGAGAAGTGAGTTTGTTGGTCTTTCTTCTTTTCTTCTCTTTTTGGTGCTTTATGCCAAAGGGGGAGAAAATTAGAGGGATCAACAACTTTTCGACGCCATGTGTTCACAGCTAGAGCTTCATGTCATATCCGTTGAGAGTAGTCTTCGTTAGGTGGAGAGTTTGAGAGTTGCTCAAAACTCTAATTTGTGTAATAATGCTACCTATTTGACTCTATTTGTATCGGATATGGACATGTATCTTTTGTGTGCTTAGCTGTCATCATAATTGTGCTAGATTGTTTATCTTTTCAATCATAATCTGTTGTGTGGTGCTTGGTTAACTTGTGCTGTTGTAGTAAGTGTGGCAGTGCCGCACTCCCAGTGCGGCAGTGCTGCACCTTGCTGCTGAAATAAACTTTGCTATACATGAAATGTCATTTGCATCACGATTATATCTGTGACATAGTGTGCAGCACCCCATAGGAGGCATGTAAGTAGGGGGAGCCCCAGCACCTTAACTAAAAATGTGAATTTTGGCCTCTAAATGCCAAATTGGGAATTCAAATCCTCATGCACATATTTAGGGGAGGCTCTACACCCATGGCTCGAAAATCTCAGTTTATATTTCATATCTTTTGTAAGCTCTAATTGGGTTGTCCTCAATCACCAAAAAGAGGGAGATTGTAAGTGCAATCAAACCCTAATGTGGGTTTTGGTGTTAATGACCACCTAATTAGAGGACTAATAAGATTTATCAAGATGACAAGCAGGGAATTCATGATCGAGGATGTTACATAAAATGGAGGAGCCCTCAATTACAAATAAGAACGGCATCATGCTCAAAGGAGGTTTAAATTCTTTTATATTTTGAATTTGAGTATATGAAAAGCCGTACTATAAAGGGGGACACAATGCTTAGGCTAAAAGTGTGTTTCCAAGTGCTCAAACTTCCACAGTACATCCTCAGTTCCTTAGCCAAGACAGCCTACTCTTCACTCTTCATCTTGCTGTCTTGGTTGGTGCGGCACTGCCGTACCCAGAGAAAGGCACTGCCACACTCAAGTAATCGTTGGTGGACAGGGGGGTATTTATACTTTTCCCTGTCCTCCCCAACCTCTTGCTTCTTCCCCAATGGTTCAGACTGATGAAAAACACAAAAGTGCTCCCTTCTCTCTCCTCCATTGGTGACCTTGAGCTCCCAAGCTTTTCCATTGATTTTTCCATCAATCCTTGAGAGAAAAAGATGCCAAAAGTGATTAGAGAGTAGATCCACTGATTCCCAAAGTCTAAAGAGCACTTGGTTCATGTTTTGGCCAGCGGTTGTGTGTGTTACTCTTAGAGCTTTGCTCCTAGCCAACTAGAGCATCTCCCGGTGAGCTTGCCAATCTTGTGGTAGTCCTGAGAGGTTTGTAACCATCTCTTGCAGCTAGTAATATCACCCCTCACCTCAAGAGTTGAGTCTCTTGACTTGAGAACGAGGAAGGGTTGCAAAGCCCTAAGCCTTAGTGGCTAACCTCAACAACATGGACTTAGGCAAGCCTTGGTGGCAAGCTGAACCATAGGATAAATCATCGTGTCACCGTATGCTTGATTTACTTTACTTGTTCATCATATTATTGTTGAGGTGATTTCTAGGGTTTGAGGCCGATCTACTTGTATAGTTTTGTGCTATTGCTTTTAGCTGTTGATTTGTGAACTACACCACTGCAGGAAGCTAAGAAATTTACTCGATCTAAATTTTCTTTGGTAGATTTTGAACTGTGACCGAATTGTATCTGCAGGTGTGGCAGTGCCACGGGTGAATTTAACATTTGCTCGAGTTAAATTTTTATGGGCCTATTCACGCCCCTCTAGGCGTACCAGTGATCCTACATATTTGTGTGTCTTGGACACAAGTATTTGGAAACTAAGTGAATTATAAAGTTATATTTGGTTCATTTCTACCCAAAGATAGCCATACTACAATTTTATGATCCGCAAGAACCCAAGCCAGTGTTTGCTTCACAATTGTTGTTTGCCTATCACAGCTCACCGTGCAACTTTGTAATACCAAATCAATGCCACAAATCACCCGCCAAACATTGACTAGGGCATGAGTCAATTTGTCCTTTCCACGGGTAAATACAAGAAAACTAGTCCTACATAAGTTTTGCCAAATATTTCATATTTCACTCTCTAGAAGCATTTGGAAGAGCAAAATATCATCATTTGTGGGGATAAGTAATATTATATATCTCTAGCTACAACATTTAATGAATGACATCTAAATAGGCAATTGTAGAGATAAACGAGGCTATAATGAACTATAGCAGCTAAATTATATACGGACACAAATATCTTGATATGTCCTAGACAGCTATAGCCGCTATACTGGCAACCATAGCACAAGGTTTGGGATCTTGAGGATATGTCATAATATAAGAAGCTTATTAGTCCTACACAAATTGTCAAGATATTCATCGTACCAGATATTACTCTCTACAAGCATTTGGAAGAGCAAAAATATCATCATTCAATTAGTGGTATTTTTGTTTCTTTTTTCAATGGAGGGCAAACTCGTAATTTCTTTCCTCATCTCTCTTGCACTCGCTAGTCGCTTCCAAACTGTGGACTCCTCTGCAGCAAGTTCTTTCAGCTCCCGGTACCACAACCCCTCTTTCACCAACTCCAGAGTCCAGAGGGAGAAGGATTGGCACCTCCTGAGATCTCACTTCAATGACTAGCAATATGACTTTGGCACGCAATGGAGAGAAGAGATATAGAATTGTCACTTTTGCACTCATGGCACGACAGCGCATTAGTCCAGGTGGGATCCGAGGCAGCATGGGGTGGCAAATGACCGTGACTGCCCCTGTCCTCTACTGCTAACCCAGCCGGGCTGCACTCAGTTGCCTCATCCAGCCCATTTGCTCGTTCTTCGTCTCCCTGCTCTCGCCATAGCCCTCCGCCACCGCCACTGTCGCTGCCATTCGATGACGTCGCCACCTTCCTCTCCTAGCTCTCTCGATGGATGGAAGGTATGTGTGGACCGCCATTGTTGCCATCCCACTCATTTTATTGCACTGGTTTTGATGGGATTATTGGTTAGGTTAGGGTTCCTACCAGTGATGGTGAAATTGTTCGCCTTCCTTGCTTCGTAGGCTGTTGATGTAGTGGCTTCTATTGCGGTGGAGATTAGAGACGCAATGGATTGGAGTGGTTGCCCTATTTGGTAAATTAAACTTTAGTGCACTTCATCCTTGCTTTGATTTTGGATTGGGGAGATGCTGCGTAGTAGGATATCGTCTAACAATTTGATTTGTGTTTCTATTCGTTGTTGTGTTAGGATTGATCCTGGCAACGCTTTTAGATTAGTTGCTCATGTTTCTAAGTATGTTGCTGATGGTGAGTACGGGCTAGTAGAAATGTCACCGCAGGAGCATGAACTATGGCTGGATAGGACTGTGTAGTTTTCTCTGTCTAAATTTTATGATGAAATGGCCAGTAAGATAATATGGGGACCTTCACAGACATTGGTTGTTTGGGTGGTTCACAGTGACAGTGAATCTGAATGAAAAGTTAGGAGGGATGAACATTTTGAGCAGCTGATAAAGGATAGATGGAATGACAGGGTAGCTATGCTTGTAGTGGATGTAGTCAGCAAACATTCTCAAACTACCAATGCTAGCTCTGGTGTTAGGTGTGCATCTGGTGTCACTTCTACACAAGGCAGTGCTGCTCCTGGTAATACACAAGGCAGTGGTGCTCCTGATAATGTAGAAGGTAGTGTTGTTCCTAATAATGTTGAAGGCAGTGGTGACACCTGCAGCACTCCACCTCCATCTATGCTAGTGGAAGAAGCAGAAGAGGTTGATTGGGCTGAGTTGACTATAATGGCAGAGCGTAATGAGGATGGAGAGGCCAAGGAAGTTGTTGATGAGGACAAAGTGTATGAGGCAATGGGTTTCAAAGCAGCATATGAAAGAGCAGAGGAAGCAGCTAGGGAAGCTGTGCCTATCCCTACCATGACAGCTGAGATGTAGAGTGATATGGCAGATGCAGCTATACCAGTTGATGATCATGTGGGTGAGGAGCCAATGTTTGATTGGGACAGGGATAATCCAAATATGTTTGTAGGGGTTTCTTTCCCTTCTATGGATGATTTCAGATTAGCTATGAGACAACGTGCAATTGTCAAAGAGTTTGAGCTTCACACTGCACAATCTGATACATCAAGGTTTAGGGGAAACTATGCTTCTCTTGGATGTCCTTGGATTATTAGAGCTAGAACCCAACATGATGGGAGTGTCAGGGTATTTTTTTATAGATTTGTTTTGTTTCATTTAAACTGTCTGGATGTTATGTTTGTCTGGTTACTTATGTTTGGTTGTTTTGTGCATGTGTAGGTGCAAATAAATGAAGGACAACATAATTGTGCCTCTAGAAGCAGAGTGGTTAGCGGGATGGCCTCACAAGCTTAGGTGGCAGAGAGGGCTATTCCACTACTCAAGAAGAAGCCAAGCATGGGTCCAAAGGAAGCTCATGAGGAGCTACAGACCAAATACAAGATTGAGATCCCCTACCAAACTATAGTGTATGGAAGACAGAGAGCAGTCAACAAGCTTTTTGGTAAGTGGGATGACTCTTTTGATTGGTTGTATAGATTTAAGGCAGAGGTAGAGATGAGATCACCTGGTACCATAGTTGAGATAGCTACTGAAGAAGTTGATGGAAAGATTCATTTCAGCAGATTTTTTTGTTGTTTCAAGGAAGCCATAGATGGTTTTAGAAATGGATGTAGACCACACATTAGTATAGACTCCACAACCCTTAATGGGCTGTGGAATGGCCACTTGCCCTCAGCCCAAGCATTAGATGGCCATAACTAGATGTATCATTTAGCATTTGGATTGTTTGACTCAAAAACCAAGGAAAACTAGATCTGGTTTATGGAGCAGCTTAGCAAAGCATTGGACCTATGGACAATTTAGCAGTATGCACTGATGCTTGCAAGGATCTTGAGGCAGCAGTGGCTCAAGTGTGGCCTCATTGTGAGAAGAGAGAGTGCTTCAGACATTTGATGGAGAATATGAAGAAATATTACAGTGGAGATGTTTATGCCAAAAACATGTGGCCTACAGCTAGGGCCTATACTCCTCACAAATTCAAGTATTTCTTTGACAAGGATGTGGTAGCTAGCCCCGGTGTGCTTACTTGGTTGAAAGAGCACCATAACCTACTCTGGGCCAGGAGCAAATTCAGCAGTGACATCAAATGTGACTACATCAACAATAATTTAGTTGAGTCCTAAAATGCATGGATCAAAGAGCACAATGATCTGCCTGTGCATTGTTTGGCTGATGCTATCAGGGAGAAAACAATGGTCCTGTTTGCTAAGAGAAGGAAGATCTCCACTGCCTTGACTGGAGGAACCTTACCTGCTGTCATACACCAGCTCAATGTAGCTTCCAAGGGTCTAGGACACCTCAAAGTGACCAAGGGGCATCCAGAAGAAGCAGAAGTCATAGAGATATACAAAGATGAAGAAGTGAGGAGGCATGTTGTGTATCTTACAAAGCATATTTGCACCTATAGAGAATGGCAGGTAACTGGGAAGTCATGCCCACATGCACTGGCTATCATCACCACTATGAGGCAGCCCCAAATGGACTTATATGTGGACAAATACTACTCTATTGAGAAGTTTCAGGCTGCCTACCATGGTATTATCCCAAACATCACTCATAGGAACCAATGGCCTAAGGTTGACAAGGGTTTCAAGTTGTTGCCACCACTATCCAAGAAGAAAAAGCCACCGGGCAGATTGAAGAAGAGCAGGTACCTATCTCCAACTGAAAGAACTGAAAAAAGAACTAGGCAGGTAAAATGTATTGGTTGTGGTGAGTATGACCACAAAACTGGCAGCTGGAGGTGTGCACTGACAGGGACAAAGAAAAGGTAAATACTGAACTGTTATCTTATTTTAACAAATAAGCAACAACTAACCTAACTGTGGTGTTTATTTACAGAAAGAGGACCAAGAAGACAACACCTAGACTAGGAAGAAAGAAGGCCAAGAAGGACCAGCCACCAACAGACCAAGGAACACCAAGGACAAGAGCAGTAGTGGCTAGAGAGACAGTTGCAAAGGCATCAAGAGAGGCTGTAGAAGCAGCAGATAAGGCTGTTGTTGCAGCAGAAGCAGCAGAACAAGTAGAGAGGCATCTCCTAGATGTGCCACCACTGGAGAGAATTCCACCATCAAGCCCAATAACATCTCCAAGGTATGATACAACTACCTTTACAATTCTATGCTTGTCAAAGAATGCAACCCTGAACTCCTGGATGTTTGAACATAGAAACACCTGTCTTGATTTGCAAGTTGTAAACCAGATTCAAGACATGCCTGCTGATGGTGCTCCAAGGAAGATGACACCAAGGAGGAAGCAGCTTGCATCCAAGGCCAGGAAGAGACCAGGGAAGAAGACTCCAGCAAAGAAGGGGAAGAAAAAGTAAAACTTGTAGTGAACCTTTTGTGTGATCTTTTGTGTAGTGATGCATGGCCTGAACATTATGTGCTTTATGTGGCCATAAGACAATGTGATGTGTGGTCATAAGCTTTTGTGTTGGAACTGGCCAAATGACTGTAATATGTGGCCTTAAACTACTATGATGTAAGTGGCCAAATATCAATGGATGTGTAGACATCCTAACTATCTGAACCTGTTATGGTTTGTATTAAACTATGTGCCACTGCTCTATGAAATGATGTTCATGTGATCTGTTTTTATCATACCTCTATGAATTATGTGTCAATTCATCATTTCAGTTTCAGTCATCCATCAGTTTCATTCATCCATCCAGACAATAAAATTTTGGGGACAACATTTTTCATTTTCATTGATCCATTACTTTATTACAGCATACATCACTACACACCCAAAGACAATACATACAACACAAGCAATGAACATGTTCATCTTACACATCAGTTTTCCCAGCTTGTGCTCCAATTCCTTCCTCTGCTTGTCACCATCTGGACTCCCCACTGAAGCTTCTTCTTCCACCAGCTCTGTCCAGTTCGATGGCCGAACAATGACGATGCCGAGATCCTTCAACTGCTGGAAGTACTGTTTTTCAAATCGATAGTAGCCACACAACTTGGGGAACTAAAAAAAAGACACAAGTTACAACCCTAATTGTGCTAATTTAGGAAAATCCAGGAGACAACTCACCCCATTCCTTGCACACTTGAAGTACAGACGGCCATGATTCTCACTGTCCTTCTTGGTCCGCCCCTCCAACACCCGAGCAAGATGGCAATCCAGGCAAGGGATCAACCAGAAACTGCTGAGCTCGCAAATGGGATCGAGACCGAGCGAGGCAATGCGGGTGCTCGGGCCACCGTAAAGCCTGCTCCTCGCCCATCCACCTCCAGACGACTTCGAGTAATGCTCCATCGAGAAAGCTGGGAAAGAAAGGAGGGAGAGGAAGGCGGCGGCGGCGGCGGATGGCGGCGGTAGCAGAAGGCTACGGCGAAAGCGGGGAGACAAAGAACGAGGCGACTGAGTGTGACCCGACTAGGAGTGCGGGGGCAGCCGTGGTCATTTGTCACCCCAACGCTGCATCGGTGCCACAAGTGCAAAAGTGACCGTTCCGTATGTCCTCCCTCCGTTGCGTTGAAGTTCGTATTGAAGTGAGATCTCAGGACCAACGGCGAGGGCAACAAGATACGCCCCACCCACCCGTTCCGGCAGCCAGCGGCGATGCAGCAGCAGATGCCCATGCAGCCGGCGCCCGCTGCTGCTGCGGCGGCGGCGCCCCCGGCGGCCGGCATCACTACCGAGCAGATCCAAAAGGTACGAGCCGCCCCGCACCGGCCCCCACGCCTTCTTGCTAGGATTTGCCGCCGTGCCTTGATTAAGTCTGCTGGCCGCCTCAGCTAGTTTCGCCAAGAAATGGATGAGTACTTCTCCTCCTCGCTCGGATGGCTACTGCGCCTGCCGGGGCCTTCTCGGCCGCGTGCCGCCGACTCATCCATCTCGACCTTGCTCCACATGGCGGCGTCGTTTTTAGGGATTGATTCCAATCAAAGATTGGATCTTTTCGGCTATTGGTTAGGGCAAGATTTGGCGTCCTTGGACCTTTTCCATTTTGGGGGTAACCGCAGATTGCTGTATTGAGTGCTTAGGTCAATCGGTGGGTAGCAGTACTGCAATAGCAGATTCTTGGATAGAGAGCTTTATTCAATCAGTGAGTAACAGTAGTTCGGTGGCGTGCTTTGGCTGTTTGGAGTAGTTGGGTGGCTTGCTTTGGCGGTTTGGAGAGCTATATGCTCGCCTAATCAAATGTGGCTTAGAGCAATACAGGAGGTGGAGCCCCTTTGATGCTCTAAGGTTGTGGTTAGTGCCTGATCATTGAACGCCTTTGGCACTACAATGTGTTACTTATATATCAATTTTAATTTTTGGCAAATGCCAAAAATGGGTGATGCACCATAATGTGTCATTGAGATATCATATTTCTTTTTAGTAATAAAGGAAAAATGTGGGTAATATGCCTTTGAAATTTTGGCAAAGGCTAAGTGAGCACTGAGCAGTGGGATCATGGCATGCATTCAAATATCAGTTTTGAATTTTGGTCAAAGGCCATATGAGCAATGACACTATAACTTTCCACTTAAATATTCAGTTTCGAATTTTTGGCAGAGGCTAACTATAGCACTATAACTAGCCAGCCCTGTGCCACAGGTTCTCAGGGCTTATATTGCCCTGTGGTGGGGCAGCTAACCAGCCCTTGTTCCTCTGCTATGCAGTTTGGCACTATAACTAGCCAGTCCTGTGCCATGCGGCACAGGTTCTAAGCCTGTGCTTACATTGCCCTGTGGTGGGGCAGCTAACTGGGCCATTGGTCCTCTGCCATGCAGTTTGGCACTTTGGCTTACCGGTCAGAAGTCACTTTTACTAAGGGAAATTGCTAAAACTCATCTGCATTCGGGGTTTGTTTGGAGAACACCTACAATTTCTGTTTTCCCATTGTAACACTGGTTATCTTCCTATGTGTCAAATTACCTCCTAAAGCTGTTGAAATGATATGCTGCTTGCGTGCATTCGAGCATGATATGGTGACTTGTAGTGTAACTTCATGCATCTTTGTGATTGTGACAATTCATTCTGACCTGCAACTCTTTTTTAATGAATTCTTCAAGATGAGCACAAAAGTGCATGAGTAGAGAGTGCAAACAATGGAGTGCTAGGTCAGATTAAATGTTATGGAGGTGCTATGAGGCACACTATAAGTCATCATGCCATGTTAGAAGCCACTCAAACAGCATGCCATGTGGTCAATGGTGTTATGGGGTAAATACCTAGGAAGAGACGCAGGTGCTAGAATACAAAAAACAAAAGTTGTAGGGCGGTTTTGGCGAACCCCATATTTGCAGATTGGTTTTAGGAATTTCCCCTTTCTTAGCACAGTCGTCAGTCGATCATTGTCCAGCAATGCTCTTCTTTCAACTGTGCTCAATCATTCTTGGACAAAACTCTCTTTGCCATGGAATGTGGCCTGCTGGTATAATAATATGATTAATATCAGCTTTGACAGTCTTCCATTCACAGATAATGTGGTTTGTTAGGCTACACCATCTTGACCTGGTTACTAGCTGTGACATGCTAGCAATCATGTACTATTCTCCACAATGTGTTGGTGTCTGAAACTCGCAACCAAATTCTGGAATTAATGTACAATTAAGCTTGGCTTTCAAGAAGCTGAGCATAGCTGCAGGAAAAATGGAAAATCAGGTCCCTGAACTTTTAAATGAAACCACTTGCACAATTCTTTCACAGAGAAGGTAAATGGATCACTTCATGACTATGCATAAGCCAAACACTAGTCTATGTCATCATTCACTTATTAAAGTTTACTGACACAAACTGAATTTGCCTTTTGCAGTATTTGGACGAAAATAAGCAACTTATTTTGGCCATCCTGGAAAATCAGAACTTAGGAAAGTTGGCTGAATGTGCTCAGTAAGTATCTTTCTGAACTATTTTGTGAGATACCTCATTTTTCTGTACTAGTTTATATTTGTGAGGTACCTCATTTTGCTGTAGTTTATCGTAGCTTGTCCTAAATTCTGATATAATTATGAGGTACTCCCTCCGTCCTGAAATAAGGTGCATTCTGTCATTTGAAATTTGTACTCAAATATAGTACATTCGGGGAACAAGAAGATAATGTTTACTTAAATAAAATACATGAGTATTTCGTATAAGGAAAGTAATTCATGTACTTGCCATATTTTGTATAAGGAGACTAATAGTTCACCCTTTAATCATGCGAAAAAGAATCAGATTTCAATACATTAGGAAGGCAAGTGAGGGGTACATGCGTCTATTGCACTCTCCCTTATTTTGTCTGAAAATGGCCAGAATGCATTGTATTTGAGGACGGAGGGAGTACCTCATTTTGCTGTACTAGTTTATATCTGTCAATTGATAAGGTTGTCTGAATTAGTTTAACCGTATGCTGTCTAAAATTCTGATCCAATGACGTGTTAAGTCGTTTTGATGTCATTTTACATACTAGTTCCAGCTGTCAGTTGAGAAGGATACATGCACATTTTCAATTCATAAATTATTGATGCATTAAAACTTCAGAAGGATATTTGATATGTTTGTAATATGTGCCTTCAATCTTATTCATGACTTAACCGTCTTATGTGTAATTGTTATCTTCACAATGTATTTTCAATAACATTATATCTTGCATTCCGTGGACTTCTAGGTATCAAGCTCAACTTCAAAAGAACCTCTTGTACCTGGCTGCGATTGCTGATGCCCAACCCCAACCACCGCAAAACCCTGCAGGTCGCCCTCAGGTTAGCTCTGTCCAAATCAGTAACCTTACAGTTGCTGCTCTTTGATCAAGTCACTTAAATTTTCATTTCTTTGCATACAGATGATGCAACCTGGTATAGTGCCAGGTGCGGGGCATTACATGTCACAAGTACCAATGTTCCCTCCAAGAACTCCATTAACCCCACAGCAAATGCAAGAGCAGCAGCAGCAACAGCTTCAGCAGCAGCAAGCGCAGGCTCTTACATTCCCTGGGCAGATGGTCATGAGACCAGCTACCATCAACGGCATGCAGCAGCCTATGCAGGCTGACCCTGCCCGGGCAGCGGAGCTGCAGCAGCCACCACCTGTCCCAGCCGACGGGCGAGTAAGCAAGCAGGACACAACGGCTGGCGTGAGCTCAGAGCCTCCTCCAAATGAGAGTCACAAGACCACAACTGGAGCAGATAGCGAGGCAGGTGGTGACGTGGCAGAGAAATCCTAAGTCGAGCAGCCTGGGCAGGGTGAAAATAATGCCTTGTATACTAGCAACGAAACAAAAGCACTCTTGAATGACAACTACTAGTCCTTACCAGTTTACTGTGTGGTTTAGATGGTCAGTCTCATCGATTGATGTAGAACAAAGTTTAGATTGGTGGTGTAATCTGTCCAAGATTGGTACTGCGTCCTTACATTGCTGTAGCCATTACGGAATGATTTCATATAAGCCTGTTGCCCTAGTGGATTTCACCTATGTTTATGAGCTGATGTAACTTGGGGTAAGTAAAACTGGTTCGCAGTTGCTTTACATATAGGTCACTAATCCATGTATCTGTGACATGTTGATTGTTGAGCTGTGAATTGTCACAGTTTTAATGCAACAGTGAGATACATCGGCTGCAATATGTATGGCAATTCTGCAATACAAAGTTAACAGAGGGTTTTTTTTTCCAATCAAATAAACCGTGCTCCATGTTCATTTTCCGAACTACCAAAAGGAAGCATGTGCTCATTTTCCAAACTACCAAAAGGAAACATGTCGGTGCTCCATATTCATTTTCCAAACTACCAATAGGAAGCATGTTTCCTTCACAATGTCTCGTTCATTTTTCAAAGGCAGAATAGTCATTTTGGTTCCTCAACTATTACTCGAGGCTCAGTTTCGTCCCTAAACTTTCAAAACGGCCGTTTTAGTCCTCAAACTCTACTTTGAGGCTCAATTTCATTCTAGAACAATGAAGATGATCGTTTGTCTTCCAACTTTGCATTTTGGGCTCAATTTCATTTTATAAACTATCAAAGTGTATTTTGTTCTTTAAACTTTTATTTTCAACTCAACTTTGTCTACGTTCTATGTGGAACACTACATTGTTGCACCTGGTGAGCTCCAACATCACCAGCGATGGAAGGTACAAAAATAATATTCATCTAAAAACTCTTTCGTGGCCATTAATAATTCCAAGCTGTTATTTTTAGTGTTACCTTATAATTAGGGATGAAAACGGATCGGATACGGACGGATATCACCGATATTACATTTGTTTTCATATTTTTGTCCGGATTCGAATTCGAATACGGATAGTGTCAACTATGTTGGATAGGATACGATTGGATATCGACATCATAAATATGCGATTTGAGTATTCGGATACGGATACGGTATCGGATGTTGAATATCCGGACTCGGATACGGACATATCTCAACCCCTCTAAACGGATTCGGTTTCAAATACGGTCGGAAAATATCCGTACCGTTTTCATCCCTACTTATAATAGTACCATTTATATATATACCCCTAAATGATATTTGTGGGAGCAATTATAGTTGCATCGAACACTATTTATTCTTTAAGATACATGGATATATTGAAATAATAGCATATCTACAATTCTGACAATTTATGGATGAAATTGTTCCTAAAATATAAACTTTTCTTTTTGGATAGACTAAATTGAGTTGAAAATAAAAGTTAAATGCACTTTGACAGTTTATAGATGAAATTAAGTCCAAAATACAAAATTTGAGGACTAAAACGATCATCTTTACAATTGTATGATGAAATTGAGTTTAAAACTAAAGTTTGAGAACATAAACGTTCGTTTTGAAAGTTTAAGGATGAAATTGAGCCTCGAGTAATAGTTGAGGGACCAAAATAGCTATTGTGCCAAAAAAAACTACCAAAAGGAAGCATGTCAATACATTCAACCATTCAGGTATACAAATATTGATCGCTACATAGATGACATGCTTCCTTGACAATAATGTCGACGGGCAACGAAAAACAAAATGAAACGAAGCATAACAGAGGAGTGAGAAAACGTGCTCCATGTTCATTTTTCAAACTACCAAAAGGATTTTCCAAACGTGCTCCATGTTCATTTCAATACATTCACTAGTACAGGGCTTCAAATATTTATCAATACATAGATGACATGTTTCCTTTCTTGACAACAATGTCGATGGGCAACCAAAAAAATGAAATAAAACACTGAAGGACTTTTCATTTCCAGTACATTGCAAAATCAGGCCTCTAGCATCAATTCCTTTAACTTGCCTTCGATTGGGAGTACTGGAGTTCAGAGGCCTTTTTCCAACCATTCATGCAATGCAAGCCATTTGTGAGATGAATAGCCATTGGTTTCTCTCCTTGAGATAAAGACCTATTGCCGTCGCCGCTTTCTCGTAACATCCTTTGGGAACTTGAGAGGGGCTGGAAGCGTCATGACACTGCCCTTAAAAGCACCTTCTGACACAGATTTGCACCCCAACTGGTCATAATATGGTTTAAGCTTTTGGCGGGTCATTTTAAGGTCCTCACATATGTCGTTAGGATTAGATCTGAAGTCATCGGCAAAAAGTGTTAGGACCAATATGTAGTTGATCAGAAGCTCATTTTTCTCTGTTGACATGACACTGGACCCTGGTTCCGTAAACATCAGCAACAGCCTGCGATATACAGCCTGCGGGGTTGCTGGTCCACGGTTTGTCTGGTTTTCATTTCTCTCTTTCCGTTGGCGCTTGGACATGGAGTCATTCCGTGCCAATAAAGATAGGAGATGTTGGATGTAGGACAGTATCCAAGCAAACCGCTCTTTATCTTCACCCTAAAAGAATGCAAGGGAAAAGTAGCTTCTTTTAGAAACAAGTGGAAAAGTTCCATAAACACACTGTACTATAACAAAATAAAAAGTGGCATAAGAGCAACAATTGTCTGCCATCATTTTGGCAGCCAAACTGTCACTTCCTAAAGAGAGGCACACAGAGAGCAGTGCCATTCAACTTGTCATCATTTTAGTAGTAATGGTGTCTGCTATACTGCTATCAGAATGATATATAAGTAAAAAGTCATGCTAAGAATCAATTATAAACTGTCACAAGTTCCATGAGAAGAAAAACAAAGGTACTTTAAATTACCACAAGAATGTTTGCCATTTAACGGTGTCTCACCAGAGTTACCATTACCATTAAATTACGCAGCACCTTAAACTATATGCCTTCCTATAGAATAACTCAAGCAAACAGAAAAGTGTAACTAATCACCTGAAGCTCGTTCAACTTGTGCACACGTTTTGAGACAAAACCCCCATAGCCTTTTGAGGAAAATTCTCCTGATTCAAAATGATCGATAATTTGTAAAAGGTGTTGCCGCATACTCTTTGGAATAATCTCATCCAAAAGATATGCCTTTTCTGATGTATCTGCGGTAGGATCATAAGGTGGAATGTTCCGAGTAAGTACTGGTTCCTGACTATCAATGGTGTTGGCAGCAGTCTCTGATCCTCCAAGGTCAATGTCCTCAAAAGCAGAAGGATCATTCCTTTGTTCATTTAACGATCTCCACTTATTGTCCTGCAAAGATTATAAGCTTCAACCAAATTTTCTTTTTAACTTTTCTAAATTGCAAGGAATGCTGCAAGTACCTCTGCAGCTCATGAAAATAAATTTGACCAGTGTACAATGGAAATTATTATGATCATCTCAAGATAAATCTGCAAATCAGCTTTTTGTTTAAGACAATGGTATAACTACAAAATATCTCCCTGTTATCATACAGATTCAAATACAAAACTAAAGGAAATCATACTGGCTCCATGACAGTTAATAATGAGTTCTGCTCAACAAATCTAATCTGTAACTGTGTCATGAACATCATCTTAAAAAAACTATTTCCTAAAAAAAATAAGCAAACAGGGGCACAGAATAGTGGCATTGTCGTCTCTTTCGTTTCATATAGTCTTGCAACTGTATGTCTCAAGCTCACACTCTGGTTGCAATTCTGATACATATAATCAACAGCGCGCTAGTAAACCTAGACACAGACATACCTTGTCCCTGTCCATCTTTGTTCCATACATCATGGTCAAATCTTGAACCTTCAATTCATCATTTCCTGCAGCTGAAGCAGCTTCTGATGCCACCTCAGAGTGCTGCGAATGTGCTGGGCGCTGCACTTCAAGATGTGGCTCTAGCCTCAGAATCTGTTACAGAGTACAAACATCAAGAATAACTTTACACACCGATATCCTCAATGCCTCATGCCATTTGCACAGAAATTTCTTAGCCCTTTTAAAATATATGCTACTCTTATGATTGGAATGACAATCACAACAGCAGCTTACACTCCAATGCAAGTGAACAAAAAAAAAATCAGAACAGGAGATTGAAGCTTTAGTGCGACTCTGCTAAAATCTAACTACGCAGGTAATGTCACAGCACCAGTAGTGCCCATCCAATTGCAACTTTTCGTTGCATAATTAGACAGCAGAGAATGCTTACAGTACTTAAAAAACTGATATTGCTTCATTAAACAGATACAATTTCATATATGTGTGATAAAAACCCGTTTCCTTTTAGCTAAAATTGCAACCATTACAAGGGTGGGTCAAAATTTTGGTCCTCACCTTCTTGGCGGCAATGGGAACGACCCTGAGGGTGCCGGAGGCCTTGTCAAGGACGCCGAGCGCATACTCGCAGAGCTGCGGCGCGGCGGCCTCACCGGCATAGCTCCGGCCGACGAAGTCGGGTCCGCCACCGGGGCTCCGGACCACGAGGTCCACCCAGGTGGGGTGCTTCTCGTGCCGGAAAAGCCGGGTGCGGGGGGAAGACTCCGCCCCCGCGGCGGCGGCGGCGGCGGCGGCGAGGGGGTCGTAGCCGGAGGGGAAGTAGCCGACCACGGGGGCGGCCGCGGCGTAGGAGGAACCGCCCGTGAGGGAGGCGTCGACGGTGACATTGGTGGGGGCTTCGTCGACGGTGACATCGGTGGGGGCTTCGACGGTGACATTGGTGGGGGCTTCGTCGACGGTGACATCTGTGGGGGCTTTGACGGTGACATCGGTGGGGGCTTCGACGGTGACATTGGTGGGGGCTACGTCGGTGGCCTTGTGCTTCTTGGAGTGCTTCTTCTTCTTCTTGGTGGAGGCGGAGGCGGAGGCGGAGGCGCGGGGGGGCGTGGATAGGGTTTCGGCGTCCGCCATTGGTGACGGCTCTAGGGTTTTGAAGCAGGTGAGCAAATGGGCCTTCCTGCTTAAGAGGATTGCAAGTTTTTGCGCTCAGGCCCTCCGCAACCTTTGCATTTACAATCACCAGAATTTCCCTAGATTAATGTAATATACCGTGTGTGTGTTTTTTAAGCAGAAGGCAAGAGCTTTGCCGCTCAATTAAAAAAACTGTACCTGCGACTGCGAGGGTATGACCATCCTCAGGCATTGCATTAAGAAGAAGACATTCTTATTCTCACGCAGGCCCAGAAAACCTCTGAAACCCTGCCCCACCCTTACACTACGACACCGTCGCCCGACGTGGGACAGACGAAGGGATTTTTTTAACCCCAGTCTGAAATTCAGTCCCACGGGGAGTCGAACCCAGAACCTAAGGAGTGCCACCGGGACGCTCTAACCAGTTGGACTAGAGGTCCTTTGGCGCTCTGTCGCTCAATTAAGAAGAGAAAAGAGGTTTATCTACAAATGGCTCCAACGGTGCCGCACAAACTGGTCCTTTGATCAAAGAATTATACGCATGTCACAACTAGTTCATATCTCCTGCCACAGCCATTACCCTATGTCTCTGCACTGTGTCTGTTGCGCAGTTTTGTGAACATTTTCGAAGATCCTCCTATTCCCCTCTTTCCCCAAGTTCCATGTAATATACAGTGCTACTTAACCATTTATATTATAGTACAGAATATATAAGGAATAAGAAATGCATCAATAGGCAAACTCTATTCCCTTATTCCTCCTTATATTTTGAATATTTTCCCTGTTATTGTTTTTGTTCTCCCTCAGTCTTAAAATCGTGTAGGAGTAAGAAATGTTGATACCAAATCTTAAAAATTACAACATTAATTACATTAAAATCATTTAGTTTAGAAACATGTTAAAGTCCTCGCAAAATCTATTTCAAAAAATATATTAGCAAAATCTATTGCAAAAATATATTAGTGGTCAATAAAATAATGTGAGATGCTAGTAGAACAATGATAAGAAAGCTTTAATTAGCAGAAAATAATGATTCTTTTCACACATATGCACATAGCTGCAGCTAAAAATTGCAGCTCTGGACTCTCTCCGGCTACATACTATTGAAAACTGGCAGGCACACCAAAGATGACACACAAAGCTGATAAATACAGTACCAAAATTCAATGCAACATGTTATTGCCAAAATGGTGTACGAGTTAACCATTAGCATATCTGCATATGAACAGCTGACTTTCTATTGCATTATTGAATTGCTCTTGTACAAATTACATCGGTACCACAATTACATCAAGGATGAAACGAAAAGGGGCCAGGGGGGTTGGCAACATACTCCACTATCAGATCCCTCCATTCACTAAATTATGTACCTTCAGTTACAGGACATGGAGGGTATGATTTCCAGTCCTACAACAACGACAACAGGAGTTCGTCTAAAAAAAACGACAACAGGAGTCACAAGAAATAGCTACATTGCTCCTGCCGCCTCATCAGCATACAGACTGTGAGTCATCTATTATGATCGTATATATACAATTTCGATCTTGCAGGAGCTTATATCAGGAGCATCCACATGTAGCCAACCAACAATTGGCCTGCAGAGAGAGGTGGCCAATGCATCGAACATGTTAGACACAAGCCCATGAAGGAAGAAACTAAGTAGACCAAAAATAGTTGAACTGCAATACCTCAGGGTGCACTACCTTCACCATGGTTGCCTTCTCATGATCACTACGGCGCATCATAAAGTTACTGCAGTGCTGTTGTGCAGACTTGACTTGTACCTCACAAATCAACATCAGGCAATGGCATCTTCCAGTAATTCCAAGCATTGTAGTCCTCCTGAATTGACCAAGAACTTGACGTCAGAACAAGAAGCAATTTACATTGAAAAGGAGTAAGTACACTTGAACTGCTGGCAAATACTAAGGGAGCGCTGACCTGCTCAGACGATGACGATATTGGAGGGAACATCCCATGGACAAGAGCATGCAAGGATGTGTATGACTTTGTATCAACCCGCCGATTCACTGCAACTTCACCCTGCATCAAAGGAAAATTTCAACACGAACTCTCTAGATGCCATATCCAGTGCGAGCATGCTCTCACTGGCTGAACTCGAGCACAGTTATGCAGATAAAGATGTTCACAGGAGGGAAACGAGTGATTGCTATCTTAGATTCTTACCTTGGGGTTTATTATGAAGATCTTGCCCATAGGAATACCAACCTTGAGGTAGCTAAGCTCATCTGTATCTCTATTTCCAAATCCAGCATAAAATGGATTTGAGTCGTGTGGAAATAAATCTTTGATAGCCTGTAAAGGACAGACAAATCATCAATAGAACATCAAAGAAGCGAAGAACCCTTCTGTATGTGTGCAGGGAGTACTCACCTCTAGACATGAAATCTTGAATTCATGCGGAGCTCTTCTGATGACTACAAACCAATGTCAGAAAACATTAGCATCACTCAAACATATAGCTAATATAAAGTAGTCAACAGAGACACTCCCTCCGTTTCTTCTTATAAGGCATGTTAGGATTTAAGAAAGTCGTTAGATCCTGGCAGACCATTAATTTCTTGTACAAGCAACTACTACAAAGCAACATCTTAATAAAAGGCATGTGAATGTACAAATATGTCAATACATCTTCTGTACACTAAATGTACAAATGTTTTGACTAATTGATGGTCGAAGCTTAGATTTTTTGCTCTAATATGCCTTACATTTTGAAAAGGAGGGATTACTTTTTATGTCAACATGATCGTATTATGAGCACTTATCATAGACCTGCTAAAAAATGAGTGGGCCTCTTATCCAACAATGGTTGAGGGGGTCCAAAAACAAAAAGAGTGGTGATTTTGTTATTCAGAAATGTTATGCTTACCAAACACCGAGTTTATTAGAAGGTAGCAACACCCAGTTTACTCATGTGAACCCAGGTTAATATTAGAGGTAATGAATGCAACATTTTTCACAGTGGAGATAAGTAATTTTGTGTCTTCTACTCTTTTTGCTCACTGACAATTAACTGAATAGAAAATAGCAAAAATATATCAGGATGTGCTCACCTTCTCTGTAAAGTGACGGGAAGAGACCATCTGGAGATATAACAACAGGGCCATCAGGAAGTGCTTTGCCATCCTGAAATCAAAATATACATGAGGGAATAAGATAGATGGGCACCAGGTTCTATTTATTAGTTTCGCTGTAGCTGGGTCTTTGTGAATGTGTGACATGACCAGGCCTGTGCTATTGTTACGTGATTGGGCATAACAGAATTCATGGCTGCTTGTGTACCAGGCCACAAACAGTTAGAAGATTAACTAGGACTAAGGACTGAATTTAGAAGTACCTGCTTTAGGTTGAAAAGAAACTGTCTTGTAATGTGGGCTTGTGAAATAGCGCGTGCACTCAGAAATAGAAGCTGATATCCATTTTCCTGTGGATGCAAGCAACCAGATAACAAGAACAAACCCAAGTCAACAAACATTCACTGATGGCATTCTTGAGACTTGAATGATGTTCCAAAATAAAAAAATAAAAAAAACAAGACTCAATCAACTGCTATGGCACAACTAGATCTGGAATTGAATTGAAAATTCATTTATTTTGTTACAAGCATGAGTAGCATGAATACCTTTCTATGGCACGACTAGATCTGGTAGTGAAATTGAAAATTGCTTTATTTTGTTACAAGCATGAGTAGCATGAATACCTTTATTGCAGAAAACAAATGAGCAACTCCATTTTGGGACCAATCAACTCCAACTAGTGGCATGAACTGCCCAAGAACATCAGACCTACAATTATGTGACAAAACATAAACATTTGTAAGATTTTAATATACAGCATTATTTGGTGGTATGAATCAGATTTCCCATTTTGTTTAATGATAAAACTTAGTTGTATTTAATTCATTATCTTCCTCTTTTTTGCTCCCTTTACAAATAAAGATTTTTCAACAAAGAGAAATTTAGAATCATGGGTTAACAGAACAATATAAGTATAACTGCGTATCATTTTTTTTCTCGAATACGCATGAGAGCTACTTATCATTGCATACATACACGACACAACCAAAGAATATGTGTATCATTTGAAAGGTGGAATATCCGACACTCCTCATGATCAAGTCTCCAAACATATGTTTGATTGCTCCAGTTTTGCAACTTACTTAGTGATAGTTCCATCCACATCAGATATTACAATGCGTGTATTCCATTTCCATAAATATATGTGGCAATCAACCTGTTAAAGAAAAGATGGGAGGATGAGAAATGCAACTTAGTGAAACTTGAAAAAGATTAAGTGAAACTAACCTGCTGTTTCCCAACAATTGCAGTTGAGAAAGTAAATGTTAGCACGTTCCTTCCCTCTCTGAGATCAAGAGATGCAAGCTCCTCAGATGTCGGAGTGAGTGATCGCACCTTCCTCTCAATCCTCTTTGCCCTGGATTTATTCCTTTCTCTATCTAGTTCTTTAATTGGTGTGGATTCTTTAGGAGTAGATACAGAAGTCTCAACAGTACTTTCACAAACTGGCTGGATAGCACTAATAGTCCTTGTTCGTCTGAAACTAAATGGCCAGATTCTCCAGCTGCCACCTGGAGCTTCACTTTGCTCAACCCGCTCCACCTTTATCATTCCTTTGGGTTCAAAAACTTGTTCCTCACTGAAAGAAATCATACCAAGCACTATAGGCGCAGCAGCATCCCAGGGAAAATAGCGGCCAGCAATCCTAACAACTAGTTTGTTGTTTCGCATCAGTGATTGCTTCATGTCACGGAACTTCTCTAAGGTTACCTTCTCAGAATCAAATGCACTGCAAGCAGCATCCTCCCCCATGCCTTCAGATAACAGGTGCCTGCATAGTGATAATTCTGCAAAAATGGCACAGATAGAGATTATCATTGTTGTCAAGTTACTTCAGTAGTTCAGTAACACACTATTCGACATTGCAGGAATCACAAAAACTGCAACAAAACTAGCAGAACAATCCACCAAATTTGTCTTTATCAAAGTTTCACTATTCACTTAGCACAACTAAATTATAGGGGAAATTTTAAAACAGTATGAAGCTCCGCAAGATAAAGACCATTATAACCTACTAGTGTTAAAACAACTATAAATGTTAGTCCCAGGCAAAAAGAAAATAACTCACCTGTAAAAGGAATGAATGCATCAACTTTCAGGTCATCAGCATGCTTGCCATCAGGTGCTACATTGCTGGTAACCTCAGGTGGGCTGGTATTTTCTTCTGAATCACCAATAACTTCTGATTTCTGCTCAAGAAAAGCAGAATTCGTGCTCTTGACTGGGTCAACCCCATTATTTTCAGCATTTGATGTGCTCTTGACTGGGTCAACCCCATTATTTTCAGCATTTGATTGTAGTGAGCGGCTTAGCTGAAAACTATCAGACCTTTCAAGATCATGTATATGAGAACGGAGATTTGGTAGAGATTTAGCCTCTATGTTACTATCTCCTGACTGGAAGTCAATTGCAGGAATAGAAACAGAGCTAGTCACAGGCTTTACTGAATCAGAACAGTTCTCCAAGTCATTTGCAAGAACTACATCACCTCCTTCCTGTTTTTTGGTGTCACAATCAGATTCATCATGTTCTACTTCACCAGTTGTTTTGTTAGCCACCATGTCATCCGTGGCCTTTCTATCTGCAAAATTTTCAGTATCACTAAATTGAAACTGAATTTCTTCTGTATATTCAGAGAATGATACAGCTGGTTCTGCTTCTTCATCAAGCTCAGCTGTAGCCTCAGGTGCAAAACCAACTTCATCTCCAATCACAGAACTAGATTTGTTTGTGTCATCTTCTAGTTTTGTGTTTTGCACTTCAACACTAACCAAACTGGAAAATCCAACAGCAGTTGGTGAGCCCTCTACTTCTATTTTATTAGAAAAAACAGTTGGCTGAGCAATGCATTCTGTCAGTCCATCTCCCATTGAGGTCTGAATAACAGAAACAACAAGCTCCCTGCTGCATGCTTCATTTTCCACAATTGAGTTCTTTGTTACATCTTCAGGACCGATGTCAAGCTCATAACTTGGTGTCTCTACAACACTAGAAGAAACATGCTGACAAGCTAAATCATGAGCTGCGTCTGCATGGGAAAGGGAAACACTGTCGGTAGATACATCCATATCTGGACCATTCTCTTCCAAGATTTGGGGAGCAGGATTTTCTGAGATAAAAGCTTCACATTCTTGAACAACTACATTAACCAAGTCCTTTTTGTTGCTGGGAGCGCCATAGCATACTAAAGAACTTTCCTCAGAAATTATCTTTTCTGTGCTCACATCAGAGATACTAGAGTGCTCCTCACGTTGTACACTGTCAGACTCTGAGATATCGGAAGCATCATGAACTGTGTCATCCAAAATACAGGGCACAGCATATGAGCTCTCCACAGTCTCAGAACTGCTGAGAATGACTACTTTCTCTTGAACTGCATCTAGTGATCCCTCCACAGTCTCAGAACTGCTGAGGGTAACAATTTTCTCTTGAACTGCATCATGTGCAGAAGGGATCAATGAAACCTCATGCCTTTCAGCTGATATATCTGTGGTAACATAATTTTGGTAATTTGAATCTGTAAAATTTTGGTTAGCTCCATCAGAATCAACAGTAACAATCTCAGAAACCACCTCACTCTTACCACTTGTAATGTCTGTCTCAACAACATGGATTTCAAAAATGACATTGGAAATAACCTCCTCTGTATGTGTCTCCCTTCCATCGACATCTTCAACATCATGCAGCAACTCATCTTGAGTATCGACAGACTGATGCGTAAGTTTATCTGTTCCCAGATCATTTGACAAAGATTCTGACCCATGTTGATGTGTGATTGAAGTGATATTATCAGTGAAGTCGCTACTCTCACGCGTGTGTATCTCAACCACCTCTTTCTTCACAATAGTGGCTTGTAAACACTGATCGGTTTCATGTGCTGAACTGTTTCTTCCTCCACGGGGGCTACATGAATTGCAGTGAGCATTGTCGCAGTCAGAGTCCATCTCTTTTCCATGATCCAAGCTATGTTCTGAAAACACAGGTTTTGAGGTTTCAATCTGATCATTGTTGCTAACTTCTGCCAAATTGCTCTTGGAAGGTTCATCAGTTGAACCATTAGGTTTTGATGTTTCCATCTGATCATTGTTGCTAACTTCTGCCAAATTGCTCTTGGAAGGCTCATCATTTGAACCATTAGTTTTTGAACTCCGTGGGAGATTTGTTGACCACTTGGTATCAAGGAGTTCCGCAGCAATCTCTGCTCGCTCCAACGAACTCACCCTATCCACAGCATGGGCATTATTCTTAACCGATTTCCGACCAAACATCCTTTCAAGTATGGTTGTCTGCCTCGAGGTTGTCCTCGCAAGAATCTTGCCCACACCGACATCAGCTTCCATCGTCGAGCTATCACACGAAGTGCTCTTCGACTTCCTCAGCTGAGCCTCCTGGATCGGCACCTCCCGCTCATCTCCCGACGAGGCGGGGGAGACGATGAACTCCCCTTCCTCCTCGCCGCTCGGGTCCGCATTCCTGAGGAAGTAGGCCTCGCCGTTGCTGTCCAGGTACATGTGGAACCCCGCCTCGACGCCATTGACAGAGATGTCGACCACCTTCTCCCTCGACTTGAGCACCCCCTGGAACTTGCCGAACCGCACGTACCACGGCGAGCTCTTGAAGCTGCCGTCCTGCTGCTGCACGACGACGACGTCGACCGCGCCACCGAACGGGTGGAATGGGCCGGACACGGAGTACACGCTGCGGGAGATGAGGCTGCCCACCTTCCCCACGGCATACATCTTGCGCGCCGACCAACGACGACGGGGTCGTCCCCGATAGCACAGACCATCAAACCACCATGGGATCCTTCACCCTCCAGCAAGGGCATTAGCAGCGGCGGCGTGCAAAATCAAAGCTTTTCACCACGACCCAGCTCCTCCTCCATCCACAAGCTACGGGAACCACCAGAATTCTGAATTCGCAACAGAAATTGCAACCTTTAGTGCTTCCAATCAGGGGGCGGATCTAGTAATAAAGGGACATGGCTGGGTGTAGACATGTACGCGGTACACCCGATAATTTCTGCAAAATGTTAGAAGTTGGTCGGCGTCAATCAAATAGCCGAATAGCTTGAGGTCAGAGTTTGGGAACTCGGTTTCGCACAGCGGACAGGGAAGAGAAGAGATGGCGGGGTGGGGCAATACCTGGTGGGCGCTCTTCGCCGGCGAAGAGATCGGCGAACGCCTTGGTGGCACCTGGCGTAGGGCGGCGGCGGCGGCGGCAACGGTAGCCGAATTCGGACCCGATCTAGGAAGAGAGAGGCACGATCTGGACTGAGGCAAATCGGCGGTGCGAGCCAGGCGGCAGCGGCGGCAGGAGCGTACCGACGAAAGGAACGCGAGGAGGGAGACGGGGCATATTCCGGGATCGAAGAATGCCGGAAGGGATAATTCCAGAGCCTTCTACGGTGTCATTAAAAAACTTTATAATTACACATGAGTTATTAAAAAAAGTTAACCACATACAGATACCACTGCTCTAAACTTCTTTACCTTACCAGTCATTCCTTTCTTGTTCTGTTTGTTTTTCGCCGTTTGGTAAGCCTTGTAGGTGCGACCGGTCGGTGAAATTATCCATGTTGCTCTTGGGCATCCTCTGCCTGCCTGCCCCGCTTGCGCGGCGTGTCTGCTCTAGGGATTTGATTGAGACGGAGATCCGCCATAGATTGAGGAGAGGGACGGAGGCGTCGGGGCCGGGGAGCGGCGGCGGCGAGGGATGGACAGCCACGGCGGCGGGGCGGGGGCGGGGCCGGGGGCCGGGGCCCGGCAAGCTGACGTGGACGCCATCCTCGCTGCTGCACTTGCCCACGGTGCGCAAACTGCTCCTCGTTCCAGGCCGTGGTTGTCGAGGACTCGGAGCCCGACGACAAGAAGGCCCAGGCACACCCCAAGGCCCCGCCGCACCACTTCCACCCCGGCGGCGGTGGCTTCGGCGGCCCCGACCACCCGATGCTCATCCTCGCGCCCCCGCTCGCCTTCCTGCTCCTGCTCTTCCTCCTCCACGGCGGCGGCGATGGCAACGGCCACCACCTCGCCCTCCTCGCGGAGTCCGCGGCCGTCGCGCTCGCCGCCGCCGCGGCGGTCGCGCGCCTGCTCCGGGGACGCCTGCGCCGCTCGTCGGCTCCGGCTCCGTCCAGTGGTTCATCAGGGATGACGACGACAAGCCGCAGAAGCGGGCGGACAAGGCCACCGCGCCGCACGGACGCATCGTGCGGGAGGACGTCGAGTTCTACAACAATGGGGATTGCTATGAGGGCGAGTTCCACAAGGGCCCTGTGAGTGAATCAAGTGTACCGTCAGATTAACAGAGCTCGCAGTTGCAGGAACTAACTGAATCATGAACGTAATAGAGGGAGGGAAACCTGTAGAGGACATCAAAGGCTACGTATGCACGGGCATGGCTGATGTGACTGTCGTCGTAGGGAGTGACGCCGTAGACGTACATGCTGACCTCCCCGCCTAGATCGCATGGGCGAAACTGCTCCTTCTTCCGTGACTTCTGGGATACCGCCCGATGGAGGGCTATGCGAGCACCAGACCGCGAGGAGAGGAGGAGAGGGAGAAGGCCAGCGACACGCCTCGCCATCACTGCCGCCATCTTTCTGGGCAGTAGCGGGCTAGCGGCAGTACGCGCGAGGAGCCGAGGACCAGGCGACGGGATTGTGGATAGCCTTCCGAGTTCCGATTAGCTCAATCTTGTGGGACCAGGCCACCGCCCAAAGGTAATATGGACAATTTCACCGGCCGGTCCCACCTGTAAGGGGTACCAACCGGCGAAAAACAAACAGAACAAAGACGGAATGACTTATAAGGCAAAGAAATTTAGAGCAGTGACACCTGTGTGCGGTCAACTTTTTTAATGGCTTATGTGTAATTATAAACTTTTTTAATAACTGATAGCTAAAATGCTCATAATTCCGCCCCTCAGAATTGGTATCATGATGACGATGCAACTGCACTTATTTTACTTCCCTCGAATAGCCATTTTTATTT
Organism: Miscanthus floridulus; assembly: GCF_019320115.1. Lineage (NCBI taxonomy): Eukaryota > Viridiplantae > Streptophyta > Magnoliopsida > Poales > Poaceae > Miscanthus > Miscanthus floridulus. The sequence goes on along the minus strand of NC_089589.1, from coordinate 142,080,181 downwards.
TCCTTGGCTCATCCCTTTTCTGGAAAAAAAGAAAAGGAGGAATATATGGAGTATATTTCATTCGCAGATAAACATCCGTGGACAACAAAAAGAAATTTTATTTCTATACGTTTCAAATTATAAGACATTTTAGATTATAAGACATTTTGGTTCTTCTAGACGTATAACTTCTGGCTCTGTTTGGTAGGACTTATTTTGGCTCCGGCTGATTTTTATGATTAATTTGTTGTGAGAGAAAAACACTATTTTTCTGGCTGGCTGATTCTAGCTAATAATCCTCTGTTGTGCACTGAAATATATAGTAAAAATAATATAACTAAAAAAGTCTAATAAATATTTTATAATTTGAAACAGTAATTTTTTGATCCGAGCGTCCGACTCTTTACTCGAGTATCGGATGAACGTGGGCTTGGGGCCACGTGACATAACATTTGTTTAATATATCCGGTCACTTCATTCATCGCCCATTCCATAATATCCGGTCAATTCATCCATCTCCCACTCGCCGCCCGCCCCGCTACTCTGGCGCGCCCGCGCCCGCACCCGCATCTCCTACCGCTGCTCCCACGCCTGTTGCTCCTGCCACTGCTCCACGCGCCCGCCCCGCTGCTCCGTGCACTCGTCCTACTGCTCCTGCTCCGCCGCCCGCTCCGTCCGACGATGCCGACAGGTGGCGTCAACGCAAGGAGAAGCGCCAGGCCTTGGCGCGTAAGCCCTCTGGCCTCGCCTCCTACTACGGCTGCAGCGCCCCAATACAGACGGTGGAGGAGGTCGCACCAGGATATGATACATGTTGCAAGTGTACATTTGAAATGTTTCAAGTGTTTCACACGGTTGTTGTAAAAGTAGATCATAATGTTTCATATGTTGCAATGGTTGTACATGTATATTGCAAGCATTTGTTCCCAATGTTTCATTTGTTTTCTCAGACACATGTTGCAAACGTGTTTATCTGGATGTTGCATATGTTTCACACGTATATTGCAAGTGTTTTATCTGGATGTTGTGCATGTTTGCAATGGTTTTCAATTATTTTTTGCAAGTGTTTCAAATATTTCATCTATCTTTTTTGTACATTGCAAGTGTTGTATCTAGATGTTTCAAAAGTAGATCGCGTGTTGTACATGAGATGCGCGTGAGAAGCGGGAGGGGGCACGAGCGGTCCCCGCGCGGGCAACGTTTAGGTGGCGTGGGCCCCCGCGTGGGCCGGGTGATGTAGGCGCGGTCAAGTGACGTCTGGACGGCACGGGCCCACGCGTGGACTAGCGAAACGAAGGGGAAACCAACTGCAACCGCGAGCGTCCAAACGTTTGGGCGCGTTTGGGCGCTAGCGGTGCCCAATTTGGAAGTGAGGGAGTAACCTTTGATGCTTGAACAAAAATGTTGATGTGAATTGCACATTACGGCTCCATTAATGCATTATCTCCCTTTGGTGTCAATTTTTAGAGATATAGCAAAATTATATTTCTTGTGAAAACACATTTCCAAACAAATGTACTCGTATCATCTTGAAAATTTCTAAGCTAAATATATAAGAATAAATATGCTACTTACCTCCTTCATAGTTTACTTGCCACCACTTTATTAGCAACTTTGATTGCATCGATCTTTTCCAAAAAAAAGTTTACAAGTACACACTTAAAAAAGCTAATAAATATGTAGGTCACGTTCGCTTCGCTGAAAAAACAAGTCAAAACATTGTTTTCGGCTGATTTGTTGTGAGAGATAAACATTGTTCCGGCTGAAAAAAGACGGATTATAAGATAAGCGAACAGGGCCGTAGTATAATTCATGATATATCTAATAATGTGAAGGTTTCTAGATTTATAAACTTTTGGGAGAGGAAAAACAAGTCATTAAAATTTCTACAGTAAAAGATGGTGGCAACTTAAGTAAGCTGAAATGGTGGTTCAAACCAAAGTGTCGATTTGTTGGCTTAAATAACCTAAAACATCACTTATTTGTGATGGCTAAATATTAGTAGCTTTATAGCATGCTTCTCCAAGATGGGAAACTACACTTATGACCTTGACTGTTGTTTCGATTGCTATCTTTACAATATCTTTTGGAAAACGATTGTGTTCACATCACTGCAGCACAGGTCCTTTCCCTCTTTAACCTTTGCTTCTTGAGGTAGATCATGATGTCATTCTCATCACACTAGCTTATATATTACTTATTCCTTACTTCCTCTCTCCCTCTCGTAGATACTTTTATGCGTCTTTTATTTCATTACTCAACTAAGCCATTGTTGTTACATTATGTCTCCATCACACCAAAAAAAAAAAAAAAAACAAGTACGTAAACCGCGAGAAAATGAATAGCGCGACAAAGATATTATTGTAAATTCTCATGAAAATCTTCATTCCCCTTGCTAATGGGGTAATTGTGACACAGGAACTGACAGTTGCTGAATAATGAAGGAGGACATGGCCGTTTTAATTTCGGGGAAGTTCAGTTCACCCAACGGTAGCACGTACAACAGGCCCGCGGGTGTTTTAGAAGAAAAGAACAGAAATGAAGAACAAAAACAAAAAAGGAGCATTATATTATATTTAAATTTGAAGCCAAAAGAAACCTAGGAGAAGGAATCGTAGCGGCCATGTATATATTATTATTTTGGGTGCTACGCGTTTGCACGGTGCGCTTTTGAATCTGACACTCACGGTTCGCAGTCTCTAGTGTGTACGGTTCGCTCTACCCTTAGTTACAACTGCGTAAAACGTACCCTCTACCCTTAGTTAGAAAAATGGCATGAAAAACATTTCACGAGGCTTCAATTTGCGTTGCGTTAACTTGCCCAACATCCATTCACCAGAAAAGACAAAGAAAGACAATGAGACAGAGTTGTTCGGCTGATAGTTTCTATAGATGATAAGCTGACTTACGTTGGCTGATATATAGGTTCAAGTGAACGAGGATTTGTAAAGTACTCCTAACGACATGTCAGTGATATAATAATAGAACGGAAAGAGACATCGTATCCATCCTTTGCTTCTTGAGCTGGAACTCTTCATGGTATTGGTATCATTCCGGTATCTGTTATCACTCTCGTCGTCGTATGTATATGAGTATATCCCCCCCCCCCCCCCCCCCCCCCCCCCCCCCCCTCTCTTCTCTTGGCCTTTCTCCACGCCGTAAATATTAATGATGTCACCAAAAGGATATCACAGCACGTTTCATATCCACGGTGCACAACTGCACATAATAATTATATCAAGACAAAAAAAGGAATATATCAAAATCGATTAAGGAGTAAATTAAAATAGTTAGCTAGCTAATATCTCCTTGCTAAAATTAACTGGCTAACTATCAGCTAACTAACTATTACTCGTTACAAGGTGTCTGGTTGAAGTGTTGTTTTCCATTACCGCTAATAGTTAGTTCCTAATACCTATGAATTGGTGAAGGATACGAGCCAATTGACTACAAATTAACCGCTTATTAGATGACTTGTTCATTTATTTGGTCATGCGATTATATATAGTATAGGATTATTAGAATGTGAATTGTGGAATATAATAATAGGAGTATGTATTTGGATCCTTGCATTATTGTTGGTTAGAGTGCCAAATACCGATAATCATCTCCAAAAGGCAGGTCTAGGATGGATTGTTGTAATATCATGTTTTGATTATAATACCCATAATCACAGTTAGGTTATTTGAGCTAATTATTATAATCTAATAATCGATTAGCTGAGTTCGATTAGCTGAGTTTGTTTAGATCCAACATAACTAATTTTTAATTAACCAGGCCCTAAACCAACGAAGAAGGTTAACTTGACCTTACGTGCCACAATTTGTTTCCACGAGCGCTGCTCAACAAACTATAAATAGCATACTATTTCTACAAGATTGTTTTTAATTCTCTGTTTATAAAAAGAAATTGAAATCGTCTGCACCTTTCTTCCTTTCATAACGTGACGTACCTGCCTACTAACAGCCTTTCATAATGCTGACAGAAACGTACTTTCTGGCAAAGTTCACTACGCTAGATTTGGACATCACTGCCGGCCTCATCACTGTCAGATTTGTGAGAATCGGCAGTGATGTTCCTTCACTGCCGGTTATGAGCTCAAAAATGAGAAAATAATTGAGGCTGGGTTAAAACCGGCAGTGAAGCACCACATCACTGTCGGTTTGTGGCTTGAACCTGCAGTATTTTGGCGGCCACTCATCACTGCCGGTTTAAGCCACAAACCGGCAATGATTGGGCTCTATCACTGTCGGTTCTAGCCAAGAACTGATGGTGATAAGCCTACAACATAAAAAGGATGCAGCCGTCCTCTTCTTCCTCCTCTCTTCCATCCCGAGAACAGAGACGCGCGTTTGGGTCGTTCCCTCCATTGTTGCGGCTGCTCGTCACCATGAAGTTAGCGCTTGGATTTTGAAGAATGGCTTGATCTTTTTGCTTTAAGGTTAGTAACAAACATCCACTCCTTTGATTTAGTTGCTTAATTAGCTTTGTTTTGATGGCTATATTACTTGATTCTCATTCTAGTTCTTTCTCCATTCTAGAGAGCATTTTTCCAATTGGACATTTGTGCAAGGCTAAAAAATATGGTGAATCTATCATCCAAACGGTTGGTGTCTATGAACACATTTAAATTCGTGGCTAATTATTCCATGGTGGTCAAGATCATCATTGTTATTATGTGATGCTATAATTAGTTCTTAGAAGTAGAGTAAAATAGTTGTTCTTCAATATTGTGCAATAATTGTTTTTTACTATGATTTTCAATTTACAGGGCCGGGGCTACCAATTCCAATTTTCCAATAATTAGTGTACAATAATGTTTTCCAAAAATGGTACTTTCAAGATACAATTGTTGTTCATGAAGATCGATTTCTTATTAATTCTTTATAATTACTGTCTCAGTATTTTTTTGTGCAGAGATGGATCGAGAGTGGATGCATCTGTCCCGAACGGACAAGCGGTACATGCATGACGTCAACCAGTTTATCATCGATGCCAAAGCCCATGCTGGGAATGGGAACCCTATCTTCTGTCCATGCAAAGATTACAAGAATCAAAGGAACTTTCGTCAAATTGAGTCTATACGATCGCACTTGATTACCAGGGGATTCATGCCAAACTATACGATATGGACTATGCATGGCGAGGTTGGTGTGAATGTTCTGTAGGAAAACGATGATGATGTGGACATGCCTGACGTAGCCATCCACGATGGTGACGAGGAACCCGGTGTTAACACGGAACCTATGCCCATAGTTAATAATGTGTTTAGGAACACGCTAGCTGACGACACCGAGGATAACGATGGCATTTCTCAGCTACTACGTAATGTAGAGACCGGATGTCTTAGTGAAAGACAGCTGAGAAAGCTAGCAAAAATGAGACAAGATGGCAAAACACCATTGTATAGGAATTGTCCAATGAGCAAACTGGAAGCCGACATCATACTGTTAGAGTTCAAATCGACAAACGGATTGAGCGATAAAGGCTTCGATCAGTTATTAGGTATAATAAGGAAAATGCTCCTAGAAAAAAATGAGTTGCTAGAATAGACATACTTGGCCAAGCAAATGATCTGCCCCATCGGCCTCGAGGTTGATAAAATCCATGTGTGATAAGCGTCCAATTAAGTGCCGTGCGCATCTGTTTAGAGGCACTTCGATGTATTTGCTATGATGTGCCTGATTTCTCGCACTTCAAGGCACTTGCTTTGAATGCTGGTGATATCCCCGTCCCGCAAGCAAGCGAATGGTTTGCGAGCTACAACCATGCGGATGTGGTAAAATGGTCACTTATATCTGAGTCGTGGTTATTTGTTGTTTATTATTGTAATAACATTCTCTAATTTTTTTCTTTTTCTCTGCATGCAGATTGCGCTCCAGGACCATACCTATGATGCATGTGGCTTGTGGGCCATTCTAGACCGAGCTACGGAGCAACTCAAGTATGATTGGGACTTCTGCAATGAAAACCTCGGCCAGCTCACTATAGAAGGACGCCAGTACTGCATAAGGATTACTAACGGGGGCAGTGGTCGTTCAGTAGGTGTTGATGCGGGACCCACGGGATACACCGCAAGGAAGAGAGGAGATCTAGTTTGATTAGGATTCCTCCCATGTAATCCTAGTAGTAATACTACCCTGTAATCCTACTAGAACTCTACATTGTAAACAGACTAGGACTCTATCCTCCTGACTATATAAAGGAGGGCAGGACTCCTTAGATGGGAAGGAGAGCAAAAAAGGGAGAACACAATGCAACACTTTACAATCAATCCAACGCAAAGGCTAACGCCGAACTGGACGTAGGGCTATTACTCGATCATGGTCGAGGGCCCGAACCAGGATAAATCGACTGTCTCTTGCGTTTATCGTCGAGTTCTGCATACGCTGAAGCCCGAACAAACTGCCCTAGGTACCCCCATGGTAGGCTATTGATGGTGAAACATCGACAGCTGGTATGCCAGGTAGGGGCTTTCGATGAATTTGCATTCGAGAGCTCGATGGACCTCGACAACATGATCTTCTCGACAGGATCAGCCTTCATCTTCGGTTCATGGATCTGCGAGGCAGGCGACGATGGCAAGCTCCAAAGCCGTCTCCTCGAAGATTCAGATCACCTTAAAGACCTTTTTATTTCAGCGACTACAACAGATCAACTCACCAGAAGATTCACGTAGCCCGTGATGTCCGATCCAACTCAGATTTTGCGGCTTTGCGCATCCGACTCAAACTCAGGCTCCGCATCCGAGATGGAGTCTTTACCGAGTTCTTTCGAGAAACCAAGTTCTTTTCTGGTGGGGCTCCAGAACGTGGCCTCAGCCTATCAAGAAAACAACTCGAAATACACTCAGAGTCCTTTCAAGAAGTCAGGTACTTTTCCATTCGGACTCCACAACGTGGCAAAATCTTATCAGGCATGGCCCGAAGGATCCCTCGATTCGGTGCTTAGAATGCCACTAAAAGGAGCTCAGGAAGGTCTCATACTAACTATAACATCTCAAGACTGCATCGTCCACTAGCTAGGTTCTGTTCCTGAGGACAGCGGTACCCAACTAGTCGGCACGACGACGACAGCAATTCTACCCTACCAAGGAGACTCGATCTGCGACCTTGAAGCCTCCACTAAAATCATCAACAACTCCGACAGTGTGGAAACCGGCGCCGATAACAGAACAATTCACGCACGAGAAGTATTCATGGTTTGACATCCTCAATCACCATTGGTCCCCCCAGAAGCACCCGACATTAGGTCATCGGATGAATCTAAGTCCAACATATCACCCTTTATCCAGGGGCACGATGGTGAGACCAAGAATCAGAAGCAAGCCAGAGAAAGAAGAAACAAATTGAAACAAGGACACCAATGCCGCGCTAGGCAGCGCAAGGAAGCTTGGATCAAATATGAGTCAGATCTGGCTGAGTACGATAGAAGAAAATCAGAACAAGAAGTCGAAGAAAGACGCGCGACGAATACACCCTATAATAGGATCCGAGAAGCACTAGAAGAACTCGGAGCGACATTACTTCCCAGTGAAAAATAGGAACAACTCTGGGACCTCCTCCAGTCAGCAGCCCTAAGGACGCACGACGAAAGGACCCGCTCAAGACTACCTGCCAGGTCAACATCTCAAAGGAAGGAAGATCAAAATCAAATGAAGTCTGCTTTCGAGAGACTTGGACCAGGTGGAAGTCATAATAGGGAAAGCAGAAGGGTCCATAGTCAAAACTATCGAGTCGAACAACCAAGGAAGATCAGAAGCGAAGCACTCATTCAGACATCCCCGCAGAACTACTCTCATCAAAACGACAGTTGGCAGGAAGGAGGTACCGAATTAGAATACAAAGAAGCCGGAACGCACGATAGATTCCCCTATTTTGCAAACAGACTTGCTTCAATACGACTACCTCACAAGTTCAAGCCGTCCAACCACTCTAAATATGATGGCAAGACCGAACCAAGGCAGTGGCTCAGGATTTACTCGCAGTCGATTGAACTAGCCGGAGGAGACGACGACATCAAGACCTTGTTCTTTCCCATGGCCCTAGAAACCATGCCCCTCCAATGGTTCGACAAATTAAATCCAGGGTCAATCAGAAATTGGGAGGACTTGCAAAGAGTTTTCTGTGAAAATTTCGCGGGTATCATTACGCACCCCATCACCCACGTAGAATTAAAAGGACTCAAGCAGAAAGGAGGCAAAAGTCTCAGAGATTACTATCGACGATTTGGCGAACCACGTGCTCAAGTGCATGACATCACCGAACAAGAAGTAATCGAAGCTTTCTCTCATGGGATCATGGCTAGGTGGCAATTTCAGGACTTCTGCAAAGAAAATCTGAGAAACAATAAAGAATTCAGATGCACAGTAGAAAAGATGATTACTGTAGAGGAGAAGACACGAGAGAGGTTCCTGGATAGAAACAACCAAGACAACCTAGACAAGCAAAATCATCGAAACATCGACAGCTGGCGCGTACAAGTTGATAACTGAAGAGGAAAAAGAAGTCAACAATACATGGCACATCAGCCAACTAAGAAGATTCTACGCTTGAAAACAAACTCAAGGAAGAATATATATACAAGCCATAAGAGATCAACGTTCATGATCAATAAAGATGGTGTTCCTCGACAACATATGTCTTATTATGACTTTCCCCCAGTTGTTTTCACTGAGCATACCGGTCGAGAGCAAAAGAGCTGAAAAGATGCTTGAGCCCGCCGATGAGGGTAGCTAATAAGCTAACACCCGAACCAAAAGGTAAAATGGCTAAAATTATGCCTGAGCATACCGACCGAGAGCAAAAGAGCTGAAAAGATGCTTGAGCCCGCCGATGAGGGTAGCTAATAATCTAACACCCGAACCAAAAAGCAAAATGGCTAAAATTATGCCTGAGCATACCGGCCGAGAGCAAAAAAGCTCAAAAGATGCTTGAGCCCGCCGATGAGGGTAGCTATTAAGCTAACACCCGAACCAAAAAGCAAAATGGCTGAAATTATGCCTGAGCATACCGGCCGAGAGCAAAAGAGCTGAAAAGATGCTTGAGCCCGCCGATGAGGGTAACTAATAAGCTAACACCCAAACCAAAAAGCAAAATGGCTAAAATTATGTCTGAGCATACCGGCCAAGAGCAAAAGAGCTGAAAAGATGCTTGAGCCTGCCGATGAGGGTAGCTAATAAGCTAACACCCGAACCAAAAAGCAAAATGGCTGAAACAAGCCAGTTGTCTGACTACTCGTCATAGTTTCCGACTACTTTGGCTGCGGTGACCACCTACTCGACAACTCATGTCTAAGTACTCGCAAGCTGATGCTCAGGGGCTACAACCACTAGGGTCTCCTGAGCGCAAAATGTTAGGATCGCACGCTGATTCTACCACGCGACCGTCAATCAAGCTAAGTCATGATTTAATATTTTTTCAAATATTCTTTAATCATCATATATCTCTAGATATTATCCATATGCCTCCGTGGCTCTACTACAGTTGATTTACCTAGGTTGCTGAGGCCTTAATCCATGAAGCCTACTCACCGAAAAGGGAACCATTTTCTGGACCACGTCATCAAATAAGGAGCTTGCCCACCGCTAGCTGCCTTACTTGGCCACTACTTCATTGGGTGAGACACACGCCCTGCGCTGTCTTACTCGATTTCTGCTCTACAAGTCGCCAGGACGTCCGACTACTCGGCCATGGTGATCGACTACTTGGTTGGGGTGATCAACTACACGACAGCTAAGGTCAACCTTGTTGTGGTGATTTGGAAATTCTAAGGTGGGGGTGATACGGGGTCTCCGGTGAGGGGACTGCCCACCTGAAGCCTTTTGACGAATTATCTAGGTTGCCTTGCTCGGATCGGATCATGGTCGAACGAGAAGATTTTGCGTTAGCAAGATGAGCACGAATATGAGGATGCACGTGCATATTTATATGTACTTTCATTACTCAAGCGAAACAAAGGAAGAGGCATGACATACAGCAGCATGCAAGAAGACGTCAAGCACGCAAGCTAATTATGGAAAGTACTCGGTGGCGCAACTGTGTTGACTTACAACGGTATATGGATAGCCTACTGTAGTTCGCGGGTTACTTGGATACACCCTTGAGAATGTCTACAAGATCCTACATATCCTCAAAAGAGGTTTTCAGTTCTTTGAACAACTCAGATTCAAGACCCTCCAACTTTTTGTTCCAAGTAGCAAGAGGCTCGGGGGCTACACTCAGTGAGTGCACTTTTTCTTCCAAAAAGTGCACATCACTCAGAAGACTTCTTCAAGATAGGAGTTTTCAAACAACATAAGATTCAAGACCCTCTAACTTTTTGTTCCAAATAGCAAGAGACTCGGAGGCTACACTCAGTGAGTGCACTTTTTTCTTTGAAAAAGCGCACGTCACCAAGAAGACTTCTTCAAGACAGACCACTTCAAGGCCTCACGACAAAAAGAACCCGGACCGATCTATATCCGAGTTCTTTTTGATAAAGAACCCGGGTATATGCTCAAGAGCCCTTCGACGAAGAATTAGAGCAATTTCAAGACAAGACCCTCCAGCTCCTTGTTCCAAATAGCAAGAGGCTCAGGGGCTACACGATGGGAGTACTTTTTCTTCAAAAAAGCACACATCACTCGAAGATCCCAAGAAGCGCTACATGGTTTCACTCAAGAAAGCACTCGAGCGACGCTTGTTCCTGCTCGGCAAGACCTAGAGGAACAAAACAAGGCTTCCGGAGTGCAACCATGAAGTGCTCGGGGGCTTGTCGATGCGGGACCCACGGGATACACCGCAAGGAAGAGAGAAGATCTAGTTTGATTAGGATTTCTCCCATGTAATCCTGGTAGTAATACTACCATGTAATCCTACTAGGACTCTACATTGTAAACTAACTAGGACTCTAATGGGGACGAGGGTCCCGATCTTCCATCAGGTTCTAGATAAACAACGATTTGTTCGGAGAGTGACACACCGATCTAGCTTCAGATCACAAAGACCCAAACCCTGCAACCTTAGCACCACGTCTCGTCTGGTTATCAACCGTGTCACAATCTGGTTGACCTCGCCAAGAAGGCTAATCCCTGCTGCGAATCGAAGAACACAAGCAAGAACAAGATAAAACGCAACTCAATTGAAGTGACAATTGCAGATGAATGATTAAGCACTCGAAGTTGTGGTCTTGCAAACCGATAACGGTGACTGTTCAATGACAGATTGATCTAAAACAAAACCCAAAACCTAGTGTAGGTGGTGGCTACTGATTATATAGCCTAAGGGACGTTCAAGGATCCCTCTTCACGTCCTAAAGGTGTCCCAACATGTTACAAGGACCAACGGTCCAAAAGACGACGACGCAGCGCCGTGATAGATTCTAGACGTCAATTTGTTTCGATGATTCCCATTGATTCTGATGGAATTTTGATGTGGGACCACTTCCATTGGTTTCCTTATGAAATTATCTTTCCATCCATATGTGGATCATAAAAAACGGAGTTCGGATGCGTCCTGGACGTCCATTTTATTGCAGACTGGTCCTGACGACCGAGGCAGACTCGAACTCGGATTGGACTGGGCCTCTGGCTTGGCTTGGACGTCCTTGCTGGCCTCCTAAGGTGGTGGCCAAGGAGGAGGACGTCCAAGGCCATCTCTTAGGCGTTCTCCATCTTCTTGGGGCATGCTCCAACTTGGGCCTGGGTCCCAAGGATGTCTAACAAGCCCATGACGACAGTGTAGCTCCCACCAGAAATAGCAACAGAATATATTGGTGATTTGGAGGCCTTGCCGACGTGATATTGAGATGGAACCAGATCTATTTGAAAGCTTATCAAACAAGCTTTCCATCAAGTGCTCATTGACCTCGATCGCACTCTGGATAGATGAGTTATGGCCTTCCCAATGAGGCACTGTCGGGCTGCCGACGAACCGAAAGTTCAACTTTGATGAACTTCCATTACGAAACACATTTGAACCTACAGTCAAATAGTGACATGTACATATGGAACCAAGTGAATTATAACCAAAGCCACTATGCAAATGTAGGAACGAGCGCACCTTATAATCATTGTTCGTATCTGAAGGTGCCATGTCCTCATCATCCTCCCCTTCTGACAACAAACCGTCCTCGGTTTGAGCTTAGCTGGTGGACAAGTTGTCGGTAGTAGCCAACATTGCTCCCCTTCTTGAAATTTAACCTGTTGTCTCATTACAAAACTTGGGGATTTCGACATGACAACATTATTGCTATTGGTGCCCTCTAGTTGATCATATTTTTGCACAATGAAAGGAGATTTCAGAGTTGAACAAATATAGACACGATGCACCATATACTCTCCTTTACAATTATATTTGCCAATAAAGTGACACGTACATCTAGATAACCATGGCAATCCTGCACAATTAAATTTCTCCTCCAAACTACTCAGAGCACATAGTGTCTCAAACTCAATATACCCCAAAGTATTTAGAGAAGACAACAATTTTAGTTCATCTTGTTCAGTGGCAATTGGAAGCAATTGTTTATTTTTAGCACAAGTATTTGGTTCCAAAACAAAAGAATCATTCTCATTCACTGGTTGTGGCACATTAATAATCATATCACTATCACACAACTCTTCTCTATCGCAAAGATCAGTAGAACATTCGCCATGTGTGAAAGGTAAATCAATAGAAGATTTTAGTATAGAATTATTAGCATCATTGGTGGAAAAAATCAGCACATCAAGAGAGCTCTTACCTGATACATTTACCTGTTCTTTCTCAGTCACCTTGTCCTCTTTTTGGGATACATGCTACAAAATATTAGTTCCAACAAGAGGCAAAGCACTATCTCCATTTTGTAAAAATTCAGATTTAGATGACGGTATTGTAACATCTGAAATAGCCCATTCTTTTCTAAAAGGCTTATTTTTTCTTCTCTCTACTCTCATGAGATCTTCTCTTAAAATTTTAGTAGTAGTCATAGGTATAAAAGTAATTTTTCTACCATTATATCTGAGCAAATATTTATTAGTAGTTGTATTGTGCAAAACATTATTTTTAGATATCCATGGCTTGCCTAGCAATAATTGACATGTTTGCATAGGTACTATGTCAAATTCTGCGCTGTCCTTATAAAGACCAATTGAAAACTCAATACGAGCAATTTTAGTTACCTTTATCTAATCCCAAGAATTTACCCATTGCATGTAATATGGATGTGGATGTGGCTGTGTGGTCAGACCAAGCTTCTCAACCATCTCTAAGCTTGCAAGGTTGTTGCAAGTCTCACCATCAATCATAACACGACAATGTCGTTCCTTCACAACAAAGTATGTTTGGAACAAGTTGTTGAACTGGTTTTGCTCTGCCTTCTCCATTTGAGAACTGAGCACACGCTATGCAAACTCTGTAGTACATGCGGGAGGTGACGGTGATGACATTGTTGTAGTAGCGGAGGAGGAAGGTTGTGTGCACGCTCTAGTGACTGCTTTTGCAATTATTTCATCCATCCTTGTAGTCAGTCGGTCCATGATGTCCTGCATTTCACACTTAAAAAAACTCATTGTTTGGCATTGTTAGCAATCAAAATAAATGCCCTATCAACTATTTATTGGTCAGTGGAATCACACTCTCACACGTCTTACCAAGTTCTTACAAGGTTGTTACCAACGCAAAGCAGTGGACGGTACAACCGGTGGCTGGTTCGTGATACCTGTGAGGGTGTGACACTAAAATTGCAAGGGTCTTTTTCTGTACCGATCTGAAGTATATGTGGAGCTTGGGAGGCATGAAAAAGAACAAATATATATATGTGGCACACAAGTCAGTGACAGACAACAATATTAAATAAATATCCAGAGCACTTGTCCTAGTTGCTGGCCTATACGTGTTTCTATCACCAGTTGTGATAAACAAGAGAGGAAACAAGGATGAAAGGAAACAAGTATTAAAGGTAGCAATGGATATGAACAAGGCAAAAGATATCACAAACAATAGAGCTATTGAGTATTCCTTATGTGCTCCTTTTCGATATCTTCTATTCTCTTTTACTATTTTTTTCTTTTATTTTTTTGTCCAATCTTTTTTTTTCTTGCTTTTGCTCTTTTGATATTTTTTTCTCAGCAAGGAGCACACAAGAATAAACCACAAAAAATTTGAGCTCAATTGAATAAAAGATGTGGACTATAGAAAATTAGGACTGTGCTAAAAAGCATACCAAAACTTGTGGGCCCAGAAACTCAATTTTCCTAATCGAATTTCGCAAATCTAATTTTTGCGAACCCAGACATGCTGGGATGAAATAGATCTAAAATTTTCTGGCGTTCTCCATAGATATAAAATTTTCCCCGTTTCGAGTTCGGATGCAAAAGTTATGACTGTTTTAAGTAAGCTGCTCGAATCAGGGTTTTAGTGGATACAAGATGCAAACCGATGGTGATACGGAATAGCGGTGGGTGAAGGGATCAACACAAACTAGAAAAGAACACAATCTAAACCAGCAACACGACTTTGACCTAGGACACAAACTCAACAAAGCGGACTCTGAAACTGAATCATGCAAAGGCTATGGCGTGGATGGTTATAGGACAGGAAACAAATATGGCATTGGACTATGGGATAAAAGAAAAAAAAACACTCGAACTAAAGGTAAGATGCGAACTTGACGGTATACCTGAAGCTCTGATTACCACTTAATGGGGACAAGGGTCCCGATCTTTCGTCAGGTTTTAGATAAACAACGATTTGTTCGGAGAGCGACACATCGATCCGGCTTCAGATCACAAAGACCCGAACCCTGCAACCTTAGCACCATGTCTCCTCTGGTTATCAACCGTGTCACAATCCGGTTGACCTCGCCAAGAAGGCAAGAACAAGATAAAACGCAACTCAATTGAAGTGATAATTGCAGATGAATGATTAAGCACTCGAAGTTGGGGTCTTGCAAACCGATAACGACGACTGTTCAATGACAGATTGATCTAAACCAAAACCTAAAACCTAATGTAGGTGGTGGCTACTGATTATATAGCCTAAGGGACATCCAAGGATCCCTCTTCACGTCCTAAAGGTGTCCCAACACGTTACAAGGCCCAACGGCCCAAAAGACGACGACGCAGCGCCGTGATAGATTCTGGACGTCAACTTTTTTCGACGATTCCCATTGATTCTGATGGAATTTTGATGTGGGACCACTTCCATTGGTTTCCTTATGAAATTATCTTTTCATCCATATGTGGATCATAAAAAACAGAGTTCATATGCGTCCTAGGCGTCTGTTTTATTGTAGACTGGTCCTGACGGCTGAGGCAGACTCGAACTCGGATTGGACTGGGCCTCTGGCTTGGCTTGGACGTCCTTGCTGGCCTCCTAAGGTGGTGGCCAAGGAGGAGGACGTCCAAGGCCATCTCTTAGGCGTTCTCCATCTTCTTGGGGCATGCTCCAACTTGGGCATGGGTCCTAAGGATGTCTAACAAGCCCATGACGACAGTGTAGCTCTCACCAGAAATAGCGACAGAATATACCGGTGATTTGGAGGCCTTGCTGACGTGATATTGAGATGGAACCATATCTATTTGAAAGCTTAGCAAACGAGCTTTCCATCAAGTGCTCATTGACCCCGATCGCACTCCGGATGGATGAGTTATGGCCTTCCCAATGAGGCACTATCGGGCTGCCGACGAACCGAAAGTTCAACTTTGATGAACTTCCATTATGAAACACATTTGAACCTACTATCAAATAGTGACATGTACATGTGGAACCAAGTGAATTATAACCAAAGCCACTATGTAAATGTAGGAACGAGTGCACCTTATAATCATTATTCATATCTGAAGGTGCCATGTCCTCATCAGACTCTAGCCTCCTGACTATATAAAGGAGGGCAGGGCTCCTTAGATGGGAAGGAGAGCAAAAAGGGAGAACACAACGCAACACTTTACAATCAATCCAACACAAAGGCTAACACTGAACTGGACATAGGGCTATTACTCGATCACGGTCGAGGGCCCGAACCAGGATAAATCAACCGTCTCTTGCGTTTACCGTCGAGTTTTGTATACGCTGAAGCCCGAACAAACTGCCCCAGGTACCCCCATGGCAGGCTATCGGTGGTGAAACATCGATAGTAGGTTACATCTATGGCCGACCATTTTTTGGTATTGTGAGGCACGAGCGAGTGCACTCATACGGGCATTGGACTTCATCATTACAAGCGGATACATAATCTGTGACATCAATTACCATATATGGCTACAGAGGCATGATAGTGTGTGTGGCCTGATCGATCCCGACAGTGATTCCGATAGTAATTAATATTTATTTAGCTAGGTTTTCAAGATCGTAGTTTAATTGGGTTCTAATTTTAATATGTACGGGTTTGTGTGTTTAATTATTGTCATGCATGTAATTCGTGTAACATTTGTTGGGCAAGTAGAAATATACATTCTGAAGTCATATTGGTCTCAAAATTATTCCCAGGCTTGCACGTGCCACGTATGAAGGAAACACCAAGTTTGGGATTTTT
This sequence comes from Miscanthus floridulus, assembly GCF_019320115.1. Classification (NCBI taxonomy): domain Eukaryota; kingdom Viridiplantae; phylum Streptophyta; class Magnoliopsida; order Poales; family Poaceae; genus Miscanthus; species Miscanthus floridulus. Next base: position 142,063,708 of record NC_089589.1, on the reverse strand, counting down.
TGGAGAAGGTTTGCTACTTTCTGAGGTTTAATTGAATTTCCGCGCAACGACACCGTTTAATTATAGGTTGAACTGAGTCTACCCACGAAAAGATCCAGAATGGTGCCAAACTTTTACACAGGCTCTAATGTGCCCTAGGGATAAGAATTTTGTGGAGGTGGATGAAAAAATCTATTGGGTCCAAGATGAAATTCACCCTCGTTTGTCTCATTCGGCACAAAGAAAACTATAATAAATAAAAAAAAGATCAGAAAAACCATAGATCCTGTATGAGGTCTTAATTTGGGTGTACATGCTTGTCAAAAAAAATTCAAACCATTTCGACATAGGCGGAGTATACATGCTTCATAGTGGTACACGTGCTCTTTCATCGAACCATGACTATACACATAGGTTATCAAGGTTTCTGTGATTCATAAGCATTTCGATGTCGTATTCATCTCAAACTTTTTCTTAGGCTTGCACGTGCCACGTGTGAAGGAAACACCAAGTTTGGGATTTTTCGGAGATGGTTTGCTACTTTCTGAGGTTTAATTGAATTTCCGCGCGACGACACCGATTAATTATAGGTTGAACTGAGTCTACCCACGAAAAGATCCGGAATGGTGCCAAACTTTTACACAGTCTCTAATGTGCCCTAGGGATAAGAATTTTGTGGAGGTGTATGAAAAAATCTATTGGGTCCAAGATGAAATTCACCATCTTTTGTCTCATTCAGCACACAGAAAAATATAATAAATAAAAAAACTGATCATAAAAACCTAAGATCCTGTGTGGGGCCTTAATTTGGGTGTACAAGCTTGCCAAAACAATTTCAAGTCATTTTGACATAAGAATACATATGCTTCTATTTATTCAGTATATAAAAGAAAATTTTTAATATATATAAACATCACTGTCGGTTTCAAAAAATTGGCATTGATGAGAATAAACCGACAGTGATACTGGTTATCATTGTCGGTTTATCTTTGAAAACCGACAGTGATGAGCTATTTCCCAAAATAAATTAATAATTTATAAAATAGAACAAAAAAATTTGGGTCGCCTGGAACTCGAACACGGGTCTCGGGGGCTAAGTTGAGGGGTCTTAACCGTTGCGCCATTAGGAGGAGTTCGAAAGAAAACAGAAACTTATTCTACTTAACACCTAACTGCTACACAATATCACTGTCGGTTTGGGGAGTGACCCGACAGTGATGTACCCCATCACTGTCAGTTTGCAAGCAAAATCGGCAGTGATGAGTTATTTCCCGAAATAAATTAATAATTTATAAAATAGAATAAAAAAATTTGGACCGTCTGGGACTCGAACATGGGTCTCAAGGGCTAAGTTGAGGGGTCTTAACCGTTGCGCCATTAGGAGGAGTTCGAAAGAAAATAAAAACTTATCCTACTTAACACCTAACCGCTACACAAGATCACTGCTGGTTTGGGGAGTGACCCGGCAGTGATGTACCCCATCACTGTCGGTTTGCAAGCAAAACCAACAGTGATGAGCTATTTCCTAAAATAAATTAATAATTTATAAAATAGAACAAAAAAAATTGGGCCACATGGGACTCGAACACGGGTCTCGGGGGCTAAGTTGAGGGGTCTTAACTATTGCGCCAGTAGGAGGAGTTCGAAAGAAAACGAATACTTATCCTACTTAACACCTAACTTAACACATAACTGCTATAGCACATCACTGCTGGTTTGGGTAGTGACCTGATAGTGATGTGCCCCATCACTGTCGATTTACAAGCAGAACCAGCAGTGATGAGCTACTGCTATAAAAGTGACACGGGTTGAAATTATCCCAATTCATTTCAATCCCACGCCAACCCCTCCCCCTGCGCCGCCGGAGCATCACCCCGCGTCGGAGCACCGCCCCACGCCGTCCACCACCCCACGTTGGAGCACCGCCCCACGCCGTCCATCGCCACAAGCCAGAGCACCACGCCGTCCGTCCCACCGCCGAGGTCTTTAGGAGCGCGCGGACAGCTGCTTTCCCACCCCCACGGGGAGTGCATGGCTCACTGCCCGCTACGTGTCTGATGAAATATCCCACAGCTGCTTACTTGAATCAGTTTGATCATGCAGTGTGTGCTGTCATACAGTTTGATCATGCAGCTGTGAATGCTAGAACCTAGGTTTGCCACATAGTGTGTGCTGTCTATTTCTTTGTGTTTCTAGACGCATTGCTAGTAAGTAGTACATTGTTACTTAGTAGCACGTTGCTCAGTTCTATTCATCAGTATACTAATAAGAACAAAAGCATAATTTTATTTTTGGTTACCAGGATAAACATAGCAGGGACTCGTAATACTTGACAGAAATTGCTCTTTGAACGTTAATGGTAGTTTATTTTCGGAGTACTTGCATTTTCTTTGTGAAACAAACTTACGTTTTCTCTGTGAAACCATCTTGTGCATCATTGGAGCTTGGCTGGATACATATGTGAAACCAATGGTTGGCCTCACCTCGTAGCTTGCAATTACAACTGCGCTCCCATCAGGCGGATACTCAATGTTTTTGGAACTGTGCCACCAATGCTCAATGTTTTTGGATGTGAGGATGGAGTATATATACATTAGACCTATAGAACTAATATATGTCCAAACTTGTCATGGAATTCTCCATGCTATCAACAAAAAGATGCATAATTATTAACTTATGCAAGATTACAAGTAAAAAATCTCTAGGAGTATATCCAAAAGTCTCTAAAGACTCCTATCTCTAGCCCCCAAAAGTCTCAATGTTGGGGGATTTATAGTGAGACTGAAGACTCTGAGACATCTCTAGGAGTATATCCAAAAGTCTTAAACTGGCTCTCTAAATCATCATTTGGTTTTTAGCGAATAAAAATATTCTTTATATCTTTCCTACATCTAACAACTATTACTAAGGCACGTGAATAGCTGTTTTCCAAACACTCCTATATATGCAATGGTTGTGTGTTATTCATAAATATATTAAATTATATAAGAATACATCATGTTTGAATGACAACCTAATTTACTTAAATGTATAAGCAACCATGGCATGGTATGTAGTGCATGTTGGTCACATGCCTAGGATTTATCAAACCTAGGAAGATTGCTATGCTCAAGTCAATCGCTACCCTGGTAATTTGCATAAAAAATATAACACAGAAGCTGAAGCTTTGAGGGCCTACTATAGTCATCTGGCCTACCTTGCAAACCATGGGCAACCGGCCTACTATGGTCCAATGAATGCAAACCATGGCCATCCGCTGTCACTGGAGATCAAAGAGAAGCCACCCACTGGAGATGTGAAGATTAGGAGAAATGCTCCTTAGTCTTGGAAAGATATCATGCTTTTATTTATGGCTATGGTTATCGCTTTTCTTATTTGGAAGTTGATGTAGGCTTAGTTTCGTAGAACAGTAGGTGGACTTTGTTGTATGTGGTCAATCAAACAATGAATTTGTTCTAGGTGAACATATGCTATTATTTGACTTTGTTGTATGTGGACTTTATTATTAGACTTTGCATTAAACATATATATGAACATATGCTATTAGTAGTTGTCCACGGCCAAAACTAACCACGATCGTGTCACAGCCATGACTCATCGTCGCCTGTTACCCCATCGCCGAAGAACAGATCAACAACAAAAAGTGGCTGATATCGCTGGGACGGGAGAGCCGCATGATCCGACAAACGGTGACGGTGTCAATCAGGTCGGTGAGAACGAGCAGCCATGGACCCCGTCTGGCCTGCTCGATCTAGGTCAAAATGACCAAGATGGCCAGGTAACTTTGGTATCATGTGACTATGTAGCCACACACGCTAATCAATTGAGAGGGTCATAGCTTACTTGGTGTCTCTAGCAGGAGCCTCCACCGGCCGAGGAGCCAGAGGGTTCAGGTAGCAGGAAGGCCATATCCAAGCGAGGCGTGTCAAAGATTCCTGTTGGTAGGAATGCACACTGGCACATTACTGAGTTCGATGAATTCGGGGATCCACTCGCACCGCCTATAGCTTTGACCAAATACAAGACTATCCTCAGGTTACTTGTTAGGGACTTCATCCCGATTAGGTATAGGAAGTTGATTGGGAAAGATGATGACCCATGGAGGGTTCCCGAAAGTGAGAAGAATTATATATGGGATGTCAAGATCTCAGAGTATTTCACTTTCCCAACCGAGTATGACAGGGAGTTAGTCAAGAAAAAAGCAAAATAAATCATGGGGACATGATTCAAGAATTTCAAGGGGACATTGTATAAGAATTTTGTCCTCCAAAATAAAGAGCCAAATTTCAATGGTGGATAGTTTAGCAAGCAGAAGGACTTCTGGCAGCATTTCAAGGAATACAGGTTATCTGAGGAGTACTTAGCATTGAGCAGGAAGAATAAGGAGAACTCACAGAAAGCAACAAATTCTCATCATCCTGGCTCTCGTGGCTACGCCAAAAAGATGCTAGAATTTGAAGCAGAACTTCAAAAGATGGATCGCCTTGCTGAGGAAGGTGTTCTGGTTAAGACAGCCGATTGGGAGCCTAGATCAGTATTATACTGTATGGGGAGGAATGTACGGCACGTCGAGGACGGGAGCTTTAGCTCCATAAATGAACCCATGAGCGAACTCATCTAGAGGATCTCCCAGGCAACTGAGGAGGTGAGGCAAGGGACTCGCACTTCTAATAGGGTGAAAGACGTGCTCACCCAAGCACTCGGAACCAAGGAGCACCCTGGTCGCACTAGAGGAACCGGTGTTGTTCCTTAGAAACTAGCATTCCCCCAAGAATCTAACACTTACCGGAGCCGCTCGAGGGGTAGAGCGGAACAGGAGGCAGAGTATTTGAGGCGACTAAAAGAGATGGAAGACAGAATGGAAGCACGGATTGAGGTGACAGTTGAAGCGCGAGTCGAGCAAATTTTGTTATCCAAGAGGTCAGGAGTACCACAAAACCCTACTCTTACTGCCTTTAGCCCACAGTTTAGAGGTTGCAGCAGCTGCAGATCGACCCTGCTCAATGATGAAGAGGCGAATGTGCCTCATCCGGTGGACAGCATCACTAAACCCATCAATGTCAAGTTGTACATCCGTCAGGAATGGACAAAGGACAAGGTGGCGCTTGGCTAGGCCTGGCCTACGGGAGATGGGACAATTAATGGCCGCCCAATTCCACAGGGGTATGCTCGTGTCACCATTGAGAGAATACTTGATAAGAAGTTTAACAAGATACCCATTGAGTACCCCGTAGCGGAAGACAGGCTGAAACTTGATCAAAACAAGGGCTCTCAAGTGGCCTGGCGCAAGCGCTTTATTAAGCTTGACCATTAATTGTCCTCTGATGATGAGGACAACTGTGAGTCTTCGCCCACCCACGATGATCACACACCATCTCCCAACAGAGATCACTCCCCTCCTCATCCGGAGCCATCACCCCCAAGAAGACAGAGGTCTCCTTCTATTCCTCCTCGTCCAACTCCATCTTCATCAGCCCTGAGAAAAGAGACTCCTACTCCTCCTCCCCCTCCTCTCCATCTTCATCAGCGCCGGGAAAATAGAATTCTCTTTGTCATCCTCCTCCTCCTCCTCCACCTTAGCTCAAAACAAGATCAAGGACATCCTCGCAATCGTAGAAAAGGTCCTTGGATTCGGTCGCTAATGCTCCCAAAGTGGACCAACAGAAAAGAAAAAGGCCGTTCAGTGGCAGCGTTACCACCTTGATGAAAGAAAAATTTACAGCACACATCTCGAAGGAAGATTGTGTTAGTTTCTTCAATCTCTATGCCTCACTGCCTTCGTATTTGTTGAAGTCCGAATTCGAAAGGCAAACACAGAATAAATACGCTACAACAAGAGACAAAGAAATACACAATAAAGATTTAAGGAACATACAGAAGTACGTCGAAGACAACCCAGGATTAACCATGGAAGAAGCCGTGAACATCTACGATGATGTACAATGGACGGGAACACCGGCAATGAAGTATGAAAGGGCAATCTTTTGGTTCCCGATGACGAGTATAAAAATTTGACAACATATATGTGCCAGTTGCATGAATATTACATGGCTCAAGCAATAGAGATGGACGACTTTGGTTTTGAGGTTATTATCCGTTCGCCACATGTTTTGCATTATCCTGAAGAAGAGAAGTTCGATGTTGAGTGGGAGTGCTTGTTCTAGCTATACCAGAAACGCTCTCTCGATGTTCAAATGTTGACGTTGTGGACTATGTAAGTACCCTACATGCACGGTATTACAATTAACTACTCTCTCGAGACAAATTGTTAACTTTTGAGCACTTTCCATGATTTTATGTAGGTGTATAGCAAAATTTTTCATTCTAAAAAGCAAATGGGATTACATAGGCTTCTTGGACCCCTTGCGAGTCAATGAGAGGACATGTCTAGGCCTCTATGGATGTGACGTGGAAGACCTGAAACAGAGATTGATTGTTGTTTTCGACGAATTCACGATGAAGAAGAAAACCCACATGCTTCTAGCCTACAACTGCGAGTATGTGTTCTCGGCTTTTAATTTTATGCTTATTTTTTCGTTAAGATTATTCGATAATTAGGATTCTATGATTGTAGCAACCATTTCGTCTTCATTTGTGTCAATCTTGCCAAAAATCTTATCGAGGTGTGGGACTCGAAGAAAAAACTATTTCATCATTTGGATGCACTAGTGGCAGTGCTGAATTAGTAAGCGATCCTAATAACATATTATTTTCTAATCACACATACCGCTTTCTAATGTTTCTCCCTTTAATGTTGCTCAGTGTTCGAAGAAGACATATCGGTGGGACGCCGATCCCATTCAAGGTTGTCGAAATGGAGGGAAAGTACATGTCACAGCCGGCGGGAAACAATGAATGCGGGTTTTATGTAATGTGGGCAATGCTTCGCTACATCGGCGGGAAATCGGAAGAAGCCGATAAGTTGGTGTGTATAATCCCCATTTCATTTATGTCTGTTAATAATTCAACAAAATGATTTACTGTTCTATTTGGGTATCATCTTTTTTGAACTACAGCGCAAGAAATATAACCACCAAAGGCGGTTAGACATGGATATCATCGCACTGCAATCGGAGCTCGCAAAATTCATCTTAGCCGAGGTATTGGAAAAAGATGGAGTATTTTCTATTGCACAATCCGTGAGGTACAAAGACCAGTATGGCCCAGAGCAGCTCGCCAGATTATTGTAAGAAGTCCGAGAACATTTCTTTTTTATTTTGAGGGATCGAGATCTGGATAAGAACATTTGAACTGTAACCGTAATATTTGTAATGTTTAATATTGATGGACCTGTCCTCTACGTAGCGTATATAAAGCGAAACCCGTTTCCACGAAAAAATATAAATTAAAATAAATTATAAAACAATAAAACATTACTATCTTCATCCATGTGTTTATTGATGGACCTGTCCTCTACGTAGCGTAGGATATTGATGACAATCAGTAATGCCCTGAAAACGAAACTGGAGTTATAACTAACAGCAAGCAAATAGTGTCTTCCATCTGTTTTTTAATGTCATATTAGCTTGTACTAAATCAAACATTACTATCTTCATCCATGTCAAAAAATTCTTATAGTTTCACAATAAATTATAGATTATATAAAAATATTTCTCATAGTGAATCTAAAAGCATAAACCTTATGCCAAACTTATATAATTTTTATAGAATTGATGGTCAAAGATACAACTGTTTGACTTAAGATAACGCTAATACGACATACAAATGAAAATGTAGAGAGTACATGTCTTCTAACGACCGTTTTAAAAAAGTCATATAGCAAAAGAGGACATCTCACATTGGTCAACTAGAGCAGAATCTTGGCAACTAAGGTTCTATATATTAATTAAGCAGTTCATGCATTTTAACATAACAATCAATGTTGCGATTGGGACCTGACTAAGAAAATAAATACGAGCTAGTAGATGGTACTAGTAAGAGCCGAAAGGTCATATACTAATATAATATAGGAGATATATGACATTACGGCCCCACAGGCATCAGCACAGAAACTCTAGGGCCAAGCAAACTGCTGACTTGCCGAGTGTTATCAAACTCGGAGTACTCATCGTGGAATCATGACTCGCGAGAGCCGCACTTACCAGGAGTTCAGGACTCGGGAGTACCCTGGCAGACCTGCTAATTGTACACGCTTGTATAATGCGTCAAAGTGCAAAAGGGCCTGCATTCTTCCCAAGGGCAAACACGAAGCCCACTTTGCTGTTTCCCATGATAGCTGGGCCGCGCTAAACGATGACACGCATAAATCGAGAAATAGTCTAAAGGGGCATCAGCACTATGGCTTGCCGGGAAGGGAACGAGCGACCAACTCGGGATTTAGTACCAAACCGGCCAGCGAACGACCCAAACGCCAGCTTATAAGCCGAGCTGCGGGCGCTGTATTGTCTCTTCGGAGACATCCGATAAAATTGGAACGATACAGAGAAGATTAGCATGGCCCCTGCGCAAGGATGACACGCACAAATCGAGAAATGGTCCAAATTTTTTTGAGATTTTACGTGCTGGTCCCTGGCCGTCTTACTGGGACGCCCCTGACTGTGATTTCCCTTGCGCATATGCCCCTGAAACACTCATTTCAGGCCCTCCCAACTTCTGTTGTCCGGCATCAAGGTCCAAAATCTTTTTGCACATTCACATGCCACTCCTTGGCCGCTATTTTTTTGCTTGCATATATGCCCTCAGCCTCTCCTTTTTTTTGGGGGGGGGGGGGGGGGGGCAGCTATTCACCCTCTGGTCCCTGAATGCTTGTTTTTCCTTGCACGTATGCCCCTTAAGGGCTTAAGGCCTAAAGTTTCTCTTTAGGTCTGCATACATAGCTGCACCCCTCGCTGTCCAGCTTCAACCGTATCCAACAAAATATCCATTAAAACATTAAATCCTGCGATTGGGACACATTTTGTTCAGAAATATGATATGTTTTCCATTAACAAAGACACAATGAACTCTTAGATTTTACTACACTACATGATTCTTGTCAGAGTTTTGTCAAAATTAACATTATTTCCAAGAAGCACAGGGTTCTGTTAATGATATTATTACCATGTGATTAACGTGTATTAGGTGATATTAGTATATTTTCATATAGATTAAGATATTAGAAGTAAAATTGAAACTATTAGAGTGCAGTTACACAAGTTAAATATTATAAGATCACTTGTTTTTTATTTTTATTTCGTGCGATACGGGTTCATGTAGGCAACCAAACGCTATCTCTTTAAAAGACATAGCAACAGAGGACATCTCACGGCTCCGTTCGCTTCGCTGAAAAAACAAGCCGGAACACTGTTCCGTCTGATTTGTTGCGAGGGAAAAATACTATTCCGGCCGAAAAAACAAGCTGCAAATATACGGATTACAAGACAAACGAACAGGGCCCACATTGGTCAACTAGAGCAGAATCTTGGCAACTAAGGTTCTATACGAGCTAGTAGATGGTACTAGTAAGAGCCGAAAGGTCATATACTAATATAATATAGGAGATATATGACATTACGACCCCACAGGCATCAGCACAGAAACTCTAGGGCCTAGCAAACTGCTGACTTGCCGAGTGTTATCAAACTCGGAGTACTCATCGTGGAATCATGACTGGCGAGAGCCGCGCTTATCAGGAGTTCAGGACTCGGGAGTACCCTGGAAGACCAGCTAATTGTACACGCTTGTATAATGCGTCAAAGTGCAAAAGGGCCTGCATTCTTCCCAAGGGCAAACACGAAGCCCACTTTGCTGTTTCCCATGATAGCTGGGCCGCGCTAAACGATGACACGCATAAATCGAGAAATAGTCTAAAGGGGCATCAGCACTATGGCTTGCCGGGAAGGGAACGAGCGACCAACTCGGGTTTTAGTACCAAACCGGCCAGCGAACGACCCAAACGCCAGCTTATAAGCCAAGCTGCGGGCGCCATATTGTCTCTTTGGAGACATCTCTACTATAATTGAAAACTTGAGACACATCACGCTTTGAAGCCTTCAACGCTCCCGTCCATATCGCCGAAGAAAAATAAAGGAAACCGCCGAGGACACTGGCCGCTATCTTCGCGACTCCACGATCTCCGCGCCCTCCACGATCTCTGCGCGCAGGCCACAGACCCTGCGCCCTCCACTTGCTCGGCTGCTGCCTCCGCCGCGACGGCAGAGTCGCTGTCGTAACCACCGCAGAGGACACTGCCGTCGACGCCGCCAGCGAGACCTCTATCTTCGCGCCGCCACGATCTCCGCGCGCACATCGGCGGCAGTCCGGCACCGGGCCTCGAGCGACGACCTCGCCGCTGCTTCGGCCCGTCTCTTGCCGCGCCTCCTGCCGGATCTGGGAGACCAAGACGGAACGATGGGAAGGGCACCCGGCAGTGCTCAGGACCGAGGGGGAAGGCCGAGACGCAAACGTGGTCGAGGATTCACCCGTGGAAAACTCCGTGCTAATCCCGCCGTCGTCGCAACGAACGCGTTCCAAACGAGCCCGACGAACCTGCTGCCCGTGGCCACGCCGAGGAGCCCTGCTACCCGCCGCTGCGCCAAACGCAATTCACAGCACCAGCGTGCAACACCGGCGCTGACATCCTTCCTCTCCGGTGGACGCGGAAGGTTCGTGCAGCAGCGCGATCGCAGCCCAAGAACCCTAGAGCACGAGCTACTGCTGGCCGGCCGGTCGCAACCCCGGGGACAACATCGTAGATTATCCATAGCGTTATCACGAACTACTCTACAAAGAAGTCCTTGACGACCGCAGCCGCGCCCTACTCGCCGCGGTCCACGCATCGTCGGACCCGTCTCTGTCCAGACGGACGTGCCAATAAGCAAGGTATGGTCCCCACTCTCTGTCCAGCCGTGCCCTACTTGCCGAGGTCCTGAACCTTGATTAATGGTATTGTATGCTGATCGTCGTATTCTTTTGGAGTCACAGGCGCGAGAAATTCTGTGTCCATGTTAATGTTAATTTAAGCGGAGATAATAATAATTGTGTACATAGGGAAGAGGCGATGTCTACGCCGGGAGATCCACGCGACGGTCAGAGCAAAATGTCTACGCCGAGAGATACGCGCGGAGCGCAAAGCCAAATGATTACGCCGACATATACACGCGAACCACTAAGTGATATCACCAACGTCAGCCAAATGATTACGCCGACAGATACACGCGAACCACTAGGTGATATCACCAATGTCATAGGTATGCTTAAAATATGTACCTATGCAAACCTTTTCATATTTTTCACTATTTACTGGAAGGACGTTTTCATATTTTTAGATGAGGAATCGCGGAGGAGGGAGCAAAGGAATATGCAGCAACGGAAACGTCGAGCTGATATGTCCATGGAACAAAGGGACGAGATCAATCGGAAACAACTTGAGTACCGAGAACGGAAGAAACATGCAACCCAGAATAGTAGCACTTCCGCTGCTTTGCGTGAGACGGTGCCGTTAACTTCAGCATCGTCCATAGGTATTTAATCTCTTTCTATTTTTGGACACTTATTATTAAACCATAACCCCTAATGATTAAGTAGAGGTCAACCATTTGGTGCCACCCAATCATAGGACTTGACGAAACTGCCGACCCACAGAATGAAAACACGCCAAATATATTTTGCAACGGAGATATGCAAACAAATAGTAGAGATGTTGGCGTAGGCACGGCGAACACAAGAGTCAGTACGCTGTCTGTGGACATAAGCGACAATGACCTAGGTATAAGTGATTGTTATTTTGTAAAGGAAACACACTTTTTATGTCTACACACCACATCTCTATATATTGACTTTAACATGTGCCTTTGTCTCCAGAGACGAGACCTACGGACAGTGCCGATGCTAGGAGGGAAGCAAGGAATGCACGTGCACGCAAACGAAGAGCTGAAATGACCGATCAACAAAGGGAGGAAGCTAATAGGAAACAACATGAATACCGAGCACGGAGGAAAGCTGCAATGCAAAATAATAGCCCCACCTCTGTTGTGTCCCAAACATTGCCGGCGTCTTCACCAGCTGGTGAGATATAATAACTGTTCAAATTGTGCATTCTCTCAACCAACTGATACATCATTAGCAGATCCCACAGAGTGGCTACACCGAAATGATAATTACGTTCCACGAGCTAGAGGCACATGTACGGTCCCTCCTGGCCCATTGCCTACTTCCGGTGAGTCAAGCGAACACAACAACGTCATGCTTTTTTCAATAAAATATAATTTAAATATATGTTAGCATACTTATTTTTAAAATGTTTGCAGAACTTCATTTACCTGAACTACACAATGAAGAAGAATTTGACCGTGAACTATTTGAACCAACGCATGATGGTTGGGACGGTGATGAAGATGCCATAGACGCCGGCCATGGATTGCAGAATGAAAACTTATACGATGATGGAGTCATTCACCAACATGCGCAAGGTACTGTGACAACAATATATAAACCTGGTTACAAGTCTAGCTTCACTTTGGCATGTTTATATATTAAATGAAAATAATTACTGCAATGTGTACACAGGTCATGATTATGAGTCATATCGCGTGCTTCTAGAGGGTCCAGCTACAAACAGTGTGACACATGATGATCCATATGATTACATCTACCAGAACCTGCCAGAACGACATAAATTGAGAAAGGTCCCTGACTGCAGTTATTGTGGTGCGATGAGGTTTCAGGGTGAGACACCCGGGTTTTGTTGTAGAAAAGGAAAAGTACAGATACATATACCAGATGTTCCTGCAGAGCTCAAAAGGTTGTTCACAAGTCAAGTGCACGATGATGCAAAATATTTCAGGAAACATATACGTTATATCAACTCACATTTCTCCTTTGCAAGTCTAGGGGTTACCACTGATGACAGATATAAAAGTCCAGTAGGGACCGGTGTTTATACATTTTGAGTTCATGGTGGGCTGTACCACCGTCTTGACCACCTGGTGCCAGGTGGCCGCGGTGCTCGGCATTTGCAGCTCTACTTTTATGATACAGAAGATGAGGCCTTATCACATAGAGTCAAAAGGTCCCCTGATCTTGATATCAACATCATTTGGACTATCCTAGCAATCTTGCAAGATAACCCATATGTTCAGACTTTTAGGAGAAATGGGGATTTTCCAAACTTGGATGAGTACCGGATTGAACTCAATACAAATATCACGCCTGACCAAAGAAGGTACAATGCCCCAACTGCATCCCAAGTTGCTGCTATTTGGATGGATGGGAACGATCCACAAAGATGTTTTGATAGAAGTGTGGTTGTATATGGAAAGATTGATCATCGTCCGCAGTATATCCGGGCATGGCATGGTTGTTATGACGCCTTAGCTTATCCTATATATAACCCACGAGGGGAGACAAGATGGAACAAATATATGCCATACAGTGGGAGTCCATTCACTCCACCATCTGCAACCGCGGCTTCTACTAATAATCAATGGCCAGAGAGTAGAGATGAAGGGACGTCTAGTGGTAATCATGGTATTATCTCTTAGTAATAATATTTTTCCTATAATACTTACAGCTATACTAATGATTTGATGCTATAGTACCATATTATAAAATGTTCTAATATTTTATCTATTTCCCAGCTGATAATAATAATGAGAATTCATTGGAAGATGGCGACAATGAAGTACAAGAAGGTGACGTCCTAGGTGGAGTTGCTGATGCAACACAATCTGCAAAATATGTAACTGCACGAGAATACTACTGCTTCAAGTTGCAAGTCAGAAGGGGAATTTTTAATATTTTATTATTCGGAGGACGTCTTTTTCAACAGTGGGCTGTGGATATGTATATAAAGATTGAGTCTATGAGGCTAGATTGGTACTCTAATCCTGATAACCAAAAACTAATACGGGCCGAGCTATACCAGGTAAACACTCATAATCTATTGTTTGTAATTGTTTTTACGATCTTTGCATGCTTGTTACTACATAAAGCTAAAATTAAGTGCTTACATGTATTATAGGGACTGGTTGATGTTATATCTGCGGGAGAGACGCACAGTTCTAAGGTTGGCAAGAGAATTGTGCTGCCAAGATCATTCCCTGGATGCGATCGAGACATGCAGCAAAGATTCCTTAATGCAATGGCTATTGTGCAGCGTTTTGGCAAGCCTGATTACTTCATCACCATGACATGCAATCCGTACTGGGAAGAGATAACAAGCAATCTTGAACCGGGGCAGGATCCACAAGATAGGCCAGAACTGGTTGCAAGAGTATATAGGGCAAAGTTGCGGGACCTAAAAGAACTCCTAATCAAGAGGAAGTACTTTGGTGAAGTTGCTGCATATGTTCATGTTACCGAGTTCCAAAAAAGGGGTCTGCCACATGAGCATTTCTTGTTGATCATGAAATCAGGGAGTAAGTTGACAACCCCAGATGCATATGATCGAGTTGTTTCAGCTGAGATACCAGACAAGGATAAATATCCAGAGTTGCATGATCTGGTTATTTGCCATATGCTACATGGCCCATGTGGGGTGCTAAACAAATATTGTGCATGCATGGTGAATGGAGAGTGTCGCTTTCAGTACCCTAGACAGTTCTATGAGGCAACCCAACAAGGAAAGGACTCATATCCAACCTACCGAAGAAGAGATGACGGACGTCGAGTTAAGATCAGGAGAGCCGAGTTAGATAACAGGTGGGTTGTGCCATATAACCCTAGTCTGCTCTTTAGATACAACTGTCACATAAATGTTGAGGCATGCTCAAGCATTAAAGCAGTGAAGTATCTGTTTAAGTACGTATATAAAGGCCACGACCAAGCATCATTCTCGGTAAATGCAGACCAAGATGATAGAGATGATGGGGTCATCAATGAGATAAAGCAGTATAGGAATGCTAGGTACATATCTCCACCAGAAGCTGTGCACAGGATATAATATAATATAGGTCATATACTAATATAATATAGGAGATATATAACATTACGGCCCCACAGGCATCAGCACAGAAACTCTAGGGCCAAGCAAACTGCTGACTTGCCGAGTGTTATGAAACTCGGAGTACTCATCGTGGAATCATGACTCGCGAGAGCCGCACTTATCAGGAGTTCAGGACTCGGGAGTACCCTGGCAGACCTGCTAATTGTACACGCTTGTATAATGCGTCAAAGTGCAAAAGGGCCTGCAATCTTCCCAAGGGCAACCACGAAGCCCACTTTGCTGTTTCCCATGATAGCTGGGCTGTGCTAAATGATGACACGCATAAATCGAGAAATAGTCTAAAGGGGCATCAGCACTATGGCTTGCGGGGAACGGACCGAGCGACCAACTCGGGATTTAGTACCAAACCGGCCAACGAACGACCCAAACACCAGCTTATAAGCCGAGCTGTGGGCGCCATATTGTCTCTTCGGAGACATCCGATAAAATTGGAACGATACAGAGAAGATTAGCATGGCCCCTGCGCAAGGATGACACGCACAAATCGAGAAATGGTCCAATTTTTTTGAGATTTTACGTGCTGGTTCCTAGCCGTCTTACTAGGACGCCCCTGACTGTGATTTCCCTTGCGCATATGCCCCTGAAACACTCATTTCAGGCCCTCCCAACTTCTGTTGTCCTGCATCAAGGTCCAAAATCTTTTTGCACATTCACATGCCACTCCTTGGCCGCTATGTTTTTGCTTGCATATATGCCCTCAGCCTCTCTTTTTTTTGGGCAGCTATTCACCCTCTGGTCCCTGAATGCTCGTTTTTCCTTGCACGTATGCCCCTTAAGGGCTTAAGGCCTAAAGTTTCTCTTTAGGTCTGCATACATAGCTGCACCCCTCGCTGTCCAGCTTCAACCGTATCCAACAAAATATCCATTAAAACATTAAATCCTACGATTGGGACACATTTTGTTTAGAAATATGATATGTTTTCCATTAACAAAGACACAATGAACTCTTAGATTTTACTACACTACATGATTCTGGTCAGAGTTTTGTCAAAATTAACATTATTTCCAAGAAGCACAGGGTTCTGCTAATGATATTATTAGCATGTGATTAACGTGTATTAAGTGATATTAGTGTATTTTAAAATAGATTAAGATATTAGAAGTAAAATTGGAACTATTAGAGTGCAGTTACACAAGTTAAATATTATAAGATCACTTGTTTTTTATTTTCTTTCGCGCGATACGGGTTCACGCAGGCAACCAAACGCTCTCTCTTCCCAGCCGGACTCTACACGTACAGACAACCAAACAACAATAGCTTGGATCTGCACAGCCTGTCCTACGGGAGCGAGCCCGGTTCCCAGATGCGAGCCAGGCACCAAAGAACCAAACGCGCCCTAGTGAAGAATCCCAACCGGACAAGAAACAAGTGTGTACTAGCCCCTTGTGAAGAAAAGAAGGGTAGCTGGGAGTCGATGGCAACCGCTGGTCAAGGATATTGATGACAATCAGTAATGCCCTGAAAACGAAACTGGAGTTCAGGACAAGCTGCAAATATACGGATTACAAGACAAGCGAACAGGGCCCACATTTGTCAACTAGAGCAGAATCTTGGCAACTAAGGTTCTATATATTAATTATGCAGTTCATGCATTTTAACATAACAATCAATGTTGCGATTGGGACCTGACTTAGAAAATAAATACGAGCTAGTAGATCGTACTAGTAAGAGCCGAAAGGTCATATACTAATATAATATAGGAGATATATGACATTACGGCCCCACAGGCATCAGCACAGAATCTCTAGGGCCAAGCAAACTGCTGACTTGCCGAGTGTTATCAAACTCGGAGTACTCTTCGTGGAATCATGACTCGCGAGAGCCGCACTTATCAGGAGTTCAAGACTCGGGAGTACCCTGGCAGTCCTGCTAATTGTACACGCTTGTATAATGCGTCAAAGTGCAAAAGGGCCTGCAATCTTCCCAAGGGCAAACACGAAGCCCACTTTGATGTTTCCCATGCTAGGTGGGCCGCGCTAAACGGTCGAGAAATAGTCTAAAGGGGCATCAGCACTATGGCTTGCGGGGAAGGGACGAGCGACCAACTCGGGATTTAGTATCAAACCGACCAGCGAACGACCCAAACGCTGTCGATGTTTTACCACCGATAGCCTGCCACGGGGGTACCCGGGGCAGTATGTTCGGGCTTCGGCGTATGTCGAACTCGATGGTTTACGCAAGAGACAGCCGATTTATCCTGGTTCAGGCCCTCGATCGTGGATCGAGTAATAACCTTACGTCTAGTCGGCCTTAGCCTTTGCGTTGGATTGATTATGATCTGCCCTCTTCTCCCAGGAGCCCTGCCCTCCTTTATATAGTCAGGAGGCCAGAGTCCTAGTCGGTTTACAATGAGATTTCCTAATAGGATTACCTAATAGTTCTACTACTAAGATTATATGTGAAGAATCCTAGTTGGACTAGATCTTCTCTCTCCCTTGCGGGGTATCCTGTGGGTCCCGCATCGACAAGCCCCCGAGCACTTCATGGTTGAGCTCTGAAAGTCTCGCTTTGCTCCTTCAAGTCTTGTTGAGTAGGAACAAAATGTCATCCGAGTGTTTTCTGGAGTGAAACCTTGTAGCGCTTCTTGGGATCTTTGGGTGGTGAGTGCTTTTTGAAGAAAAAAGTGCATCCATCTGGTTGTAGCCCCCGAGCCTCTTGCTATTTGGAACAAGAAGCTGGAGGATCTTGTCTTGAAGTTGCTCTGATTGTTCGTTGAAATTTTATCAAAAAAACTCGAACATGGCTTGTTCCGGGTTCTTTTTGTCGTAATGTCTTGAAGTGGTCTGCGTTGAGGAAGTCTTTTGGTGACGTGCGCTTTTTCGAAGAAAAAGTGCACTCACTGAGTGTAGCCCCCGAGCCTCTTGCTATTTGGAACAAAAAGTTGTAGGGTCTTGATCCTTTATGTTGTTTGAAAATTTGTGTTCTGAAGTAGTCCCCGAGACTTGGATTATGTCATAATCCGAGTAGTTTTGCGGCACCTTTCCGAAGCGGCCCTTTAGTCTTGGATTAAACCATCATCCGAGTAGTTTCGCGGCAAGCAGCCTCCGAGCTTATGTCCGGGTTCTTTTTTGGGTGGGTGCAATTTTTCGTAAAAATTACACTCACTAAGTGTAGCCCTCGAGCCTCTTGCTTTTGTTTGCAAAAGTTGGAGGGTCCAGATTCTTGTCTTCAAAAAATTCTGGGGCTATGTATCCCGCAGCCCCGTGCTTTCTCCGAGTTCTTCTCTTTAGAAAAGAAGTCGGATGAAGAGTCTTGATGTGTCGTCGTTGTAGTCTTGAGTTTCTTGTATTCTTGGTCCTTTGTCTT